>NW_014569592.1:357784-423907 GCF_001313835.1 Polistes canadensis
TCGCGCGCGCGATGAAATTATTGAAATAATTTATTTCTTTCGATTATTTTTCATTCTTCTCGCTCGCTTGCTTGCTTGCTTGCTTGTTTACTTACTTGCTGATCTCATATCGCACATTATTATTTGTTTCCGCTACACCTCATTTATAGATATTATTTAATATTTGTTTAGCGTTTTAAACGTTTATATGAAGCTATACGACTCTTAAGAAAACCGATGAGCGAAAAGCGACAAAACCTCGTAGAGAAGACGTTGGCTTTCTCGATCGATCTATCATCGTTTCCGATAAATCTGTTTTGACATTAGTTTTTTATACGTTTATAATTTAATTTAATTTAATTTAATTTAGTTTAGTTAACTTTATTTAACTTTAATTTACTTTAGTTTAGTTTAGTTTAGTTTAGTTTAGTTTAGTTTCTTGTGGTAGCAATGAATAATATGTTAGTTATGTGTGAATCCTTGTCGCTCATCCTTACAAGATTATTGATTGGAATAATTCATCGCTTATCACATATATATATATTAATAATCGGCGTGCCACTGATTTATATTTAATGTATTGTATATCGAGGAGAGAAATATTAGTTATTTTAAGGATGCGCTTTATAATTTCATACGAGAACATCATTTCTTTGGCTGTAAAAGAATAAACGTCGCGTAATAATCATTTTCAAAATTTTCAATTTATTCATTAATTGAACTGTAAAGTATATATATATTTCATACAAAAAACTATATAAAAACGAATTATATTTGTTCTATTATCTACAAAATAATGCAATTTAATTGAAATGTATAATAAGAAGAATCGATATTCAAAACAATCTTCCGAAAGAAATGAAATCATAAGAAACACGACATTTTTCTTTACAATCATAGAAATTGCAATGATTTCTCTCTTTTATATTCTTCGAAAAATCGTGGATTCGAGATAGATATAGGATAATAATATGCATAGGGTGGGTCGCAGAAAAAGCATAGTTTTCGAAGTTAGATTGGCGCAATTATAAACAAAAAGAAAAAAGAAAAAAAATTCGTATTTATACAGAGAAAAGAAAGAAAACTATTATAGCAGAGATTTTTAGCCAGTTCTCTCCGTTTTTATTCTCGTGTAGGTAGTAATTATTTGTATTGTTTTTTTTTTCTTCTTTTCTTTTCTTTATTTTTTTTTTTTTAAGTTATCGCGAGGGAGGGTCAGAGGAGAGAAGAGGGGATGATGTTTTTTTTTTGTTTTTTTTTTTTATATACGTGTGTTATGTATATATTTTATATCGATCTTATCGGTCGACGACGATACCGATATTCTGATTGTAAGATCTTGTTTTTTTGTATAATATACTTCCCTTGAATTTAACGTTAAATCACATTTATTATGTATTCGTGTATATCGTTATAATAAATACGAGTTATAATCGATCTCCACAATTTAAAAATGGATGATCGATAATAATATAATCAGCTCAAAATTTTATCTACCTCAAAATATACATCGAGTATGTATGTAATAATCCATATATATATATACATATATATGTATAAATTTGAAGGAAGTAACGAGATCTTACCGATCAAAATCGACATCGTCAACGATCGCCAGTTCTAAACACTGTCTTCCAGTTTCTGCGTCCTAATATGATTATCATACTTCAATGTGATTTCTTATCCATTCCAATTTTATTTATTATTTAATCGTTCTATCTTTCATTCTTTATTATTTACGTTTTGTTGCCGTTGTGTGTTTCAATCGGTCCATACCTCCGATAGTTCTTTTCGTTTTCTACGTTAATATGTTGGTTTTTTTATATTTTTTTTGTTTCATTTTTTTTTTATTTTCGTTTGTAATGTTTTTTTTTTGTGTTTTTTTTTTGTTATTTGTGTAGTACCATTATCATTATCGTTATCAGTATCATTTTATCATTATCATTATCATTATATCGTTAATCATTATTATTATCATTATCACTATATCGCTATGCTGTTTCAGTACGATTGGTTGTCTTTGGACGTGAATCTGGATGGAGTGTGGTATTACCGACGTATCGTGTAAACGCGCGTGCATATTTCGAAAGCGGGAAAAGGGGTTTTGAAGGGTTGCGAAATTAGGATTTGGGTCCTTGAACGGAAACAAAAAATTTGAATATCTGGAGTAATTGGGAGGAGAGAAAGCTTCTGTAGGAGGACGGGGTTGTTGGGGTGTGGAGGGGGGTGGGGAGAAGGGGAGATAAAGAACGGGTCCTTGTGTGAGGTACCTTTTTTGTTTCTTTTTTTTTTCTTTTTTTTTGTTTCCATTCCTAGATCATTTCAAAACTTAAATTTCGATAGTTGCTTCGTCCGGACGATCCTACAAACGAAAATTCTCGCTTTCGATCCTGGCCATTGTTTATTATACTTACGTATATTCACTTATCGCTTAACGTTAGGTAAAGTTCATTAGCCTCTTCGTCTTCGAGGTAAATCTTTGTCTAATAAAAAATATGCAAACAATAGGCGTTATCCTTGAACAGACAACGTCGAAAGCGCACAGTCGATGAAATATTCGTTTGAACGAAATTAAAGAACTAAATGTGTACGTGTGTATGTATGTATGCATGTATGTATGTATGTATGTATGTGTTTATGTTGGTACATGTTATTTTTTTTTTCCCCCTATTATTATTACGTTTTTATGTATAGGTATCTCGCCGAACGTTCTTCTTACGGGCCTAGAATTTCTCGTCATTTTGCAACAAATATATATATAAGCGAATACTATCTCACAATGAGAGAGAAAGAGAGAGATAGATAGATAGAAAGAGAGAGAGAGAGAGATAGAGAGAGAGAGAGAGAGAAAGAGAGAGAGAATCGTGTCCTATCGTCACCCTTTTTCTTCTTCTTATTCTTCTTATTCTTCTTCTTCTTCTTCTCCTCTTTACGATACTTTCGATGATCCTTCGATACGATTAGCACCAATTACCAATTATTTTTTTTAGCCCGCTGCCCACACATTTTCTTAATCATATTATTATTTTTCATCATAATTTTCTTCTTCTTTCTTTTATTCCGTACGAAGACAAAAGCCTTATTTTCGCGTCGATTCTAATGTGTATTGTATATTGAAATATTGTTTTCTAGCAAAAATATTCGTATTAAAAAGGAGAGAAATTATAGGGCACACATGCGGACGATCGAGGAACAACGTTCCCCACGTTATCGAGTTATATTTACTTTTTTTCTTCGATTTTTGCGCGCGAAACAATTGAATTATTCTTGCAGCCTGCGTATTTGTTATCTTATTAAATTCGCCAACCCCTTTTTTGCCAGGTTTTAAAATATCGCTCAGCAATAAAAAGGGGGTCGTCTTTTTATGCTCGTATCGCGAAATAAACCGCTTGTTTTTTGTGACATAACGAACCATACATGGACGAACTGTTGTTTTATTTCAATGATTTTTCTTTTCTTTTGTTTTGTATTTTTTTCCCTTTTTTTTCGGCATCCGTACAAGGTAATATACAAATCAATGCACCGTTATATACTTGCGGATTAAGATCATATCTTATTATTTTTTTTCCGTTTTTTTTTTTGGTTTTCTTATTTTTTTTCTTTTTCGTTTCATTCATTTCGATACTAAATATTCGGTAAATAATCTTTCTTTTATAGCGTGTACGGGAATTATTTTATATTCATAGTGTTTATCCATAACTTTTCTTCAATTTTTTTTTTGTCACTCATTTTTTCTTTTTTTGGTTTTATTTTGTTGTTTTTTTCTTCTTTTTCTCACATCGTTATTATTAATCATTATATTATTATAATCATAATCATCATCGTTATCGTTATCGTCATCATCTCCTTCTTCTTCTTCTTCTTTTTCTTCTTCTCTCCTACGAAGCAAGTTAATTATCGGAGTAACGAGTAAGCTCGTGAAAAATTTCTTCATGAATATAGTTATAAAAGATTGAGACGCGTTCTCTAAGGAGGTAGTTCCACTTGCCGAAGTTGCCTGCGGGACTTTTCTCCGAATGTTAATTATTCGTCGTTCTCTTTTCCGTAATGCGCGTGCATGTATCCGTGTCTATATATATGTGTGTGTATGTGTGTGGTGTTTTTCGTGTATTACCTGTGTTTATTTTATTTTTTCTTTTGTTATGTGTTTTGTATAATACGTACTGTATGTTTATATATGTGTGTGTGTGTGTGTACATGCACGCGCTTGCATGCGCATGCATCCTCTATGCGTGTGTCATACGTATACCGAACATATGTATTTTACACATCAACAATACATTTGTAGGCATATGCACAAGTGTATATCTAAATGTGCAGTCATGTGTATATCAAACGTATGTATGTATTGAACACATACAACAACACACCTTTAGATATATGCACCGGTGCATACGCATACATATACAACATGTATCCCTTTGTGTTTTTAGATTTTATAAATATAAAACGCATGAAGTAGCTGAAGGCTATGTACCTTTTTTTCTTTTTGCTTCTAAAAAGAGTGGTGCATGACAAGCCTTGCATTGCGTCTTTCTTAATAGTCGATTCGACGTGCTTTCTTTATCTCTTTTTTTGTTTTTATTTATTTTCTTCCTTTTATATTTCTTCTTGATTAAAATTCACCAAGCACTCCGAAAACAAAAAGATAAACAAAAAAGAAATTGCACGCCTCTCGGCACTTTTACTGGATGGGTCTTTCATGATTACTTGAATCTAACGTAAAGGAAGTTTCGTACGTTTACATATAAGTATTTGCATTTACTTTAAATATTCAATACTGATGTATGTATGTATGTAAAATAACAAACGTATATCATACATACGGTTACCACGAATGTGACATTGATTTTTATCTATGTGAGAATATTATTATCGACGAATTTAATATCACTCCAATTTATAACTTATATGTATTCGCACGCAGCTTCCAAGACTTTAACGACATCGATACCTATCCTTCAGACACTCAACGTCTACTTACATGAATCTCGATACAAGATGTTGTTCGGTGTTGTCACCCACACGTGACGGCTATGTTATACAACGCACTAACGAATATGAGACACGCGAACTGTAACGTTTCGAAAACGTAATCCCGAAAGGAATCCTCGAAGCCTTTATACGCATCCATATCTGCGATCCTGCCGTTGCTTTCGCTCGCACGCTTTCTTCTCTTTATCTGTCTTCTTCGATAGTAATAACCATTAGATCGGGATTCTACCTAATGGTTGGTTGGTTGGTTCGTTCGTTTATTCATTTGTTCGTTCGTTCGTTCGTTCGTTCGTTCTTTCTTCGTTTATTTCTCTTATCTCCTAATAAAAGATGTAATTTCTCCGGAGTCTTGAATTCTTTCTAACACTCGTACAAAAACCTGATATATCTATTCCATTTACAATAGCTTCCAATTAAATGATTAAATAATTGTACGTGCTCGCATGTACGCGCGTTTGAACTTGTTTAACGTTTTACGAACGAAGGAAACGACGGGATAGCTGCTGATGTCAGGAACTCCATTGGAAGTTTATAAACAAACTCCTTCCTCCCACCTTCTCCCTCTCCCTCTCCTTGATCGCTTCTCATGAACAACTCTGCTCTCGTTCTGCACGTACGTATTCCCCTCCTCTTTGAATTCATTGTCGCGGTCATAACTACTAGTTTATTTCGTAGGATTCTAATTCTCAGCGGGACTACCCTTTCCCCAGAATTTATCGAAGCGGTTTCGTGCTTTTTCGAAGACGTCGGTCGCCGTAGAACGATGAGCCGTACCTGGTATCACCTGAACCGGCGGTGCCTCTAACACATGATAACCACCCGTGGCGCTGGTGGTGGTTGTGGTGCTGCTGATAGGCGTTCCTGTTTCTCCACTTCCATTACTACCACCTCCACCACCACCGCCACCTCCTCCTGCAATTCCTTCGCTACCTGCGTTCGGATCACACCATAAATACGACGCCCGCTTCGTTGTCGTCGTCGTCGCCGTTGTTGTTGGTGTTGTTGCTGTCGTAGGAGCACCCGACTCGATCTTTTTACGTTCTAATTCGAACATAGGATCCTCGAGACATTTTATATTGCTACTACCTATCGATTTCACTGCTTCTCCTTTATCCTGTTCCCCACCAGCATCGTATGATTTCTATTAACAAATACCAATCGTTCAGGAATTTCATAAGAATCAAACATTTGTACGGAAATATATGCATATTAATTCACCTTTTCATCTTGACCAGGTGTGATCACAGATTCCCCAGCGGACACATTTTCCACCTTTGTCGGCAACGAACAAGGACTTGCACGTCCCGAATCTATGTCCTCTTTTTGATCGGTAATCCCACCGAAACTGCCAAGAGAAACGCTCTCACTTTCTGGCGACTTATAACCAGAATGTTGAGAATGATGCTGCGACTTGTGCTGAGCCGCTAGTTCCGGAGGTGCCGATTGCGGTGCCGATGGTACGCAGGACGGTGCCCACGTCTTTGCTTCACTATGAGGACGCGTTAGGGGCTCTTCGTGGAAATGAAGTTCCTTTTAAGTATCTTTGTGTAATAGTTTAGGTATTGAATTAAATATAATTTTTTGTAATTTTTCTCTTTTCCTTATTCTTAACACATTATATAATATAATAGTAACGACTTTTTTAAAAGATTGTCTCTGTTTATAATTTGTTTCTTTTTTTTCTTTTTTTTTTTTTTTTTTAACGCATTAATTAATATCGATCTTTGAATATATCATTTATCGTATTCGCTTACCCTCTCTGACGTTTTGCGTAACGGTAAACGTCTTCCCGGTATCGAGGGGCACTGTCCAGTTAACCGGTTCAGGAGAGCGCATAATCATTTGTTCTGGCGATTTTACACGCGTTGGCTCTGGTGGACTCTTTACGACTGGTTCATCATCGATCCAAGTACCAGCACCAGCTGATATAACACGAGTTTGCGATGGAGGAGTTGATGCCACGCTCGAATCACCTCCCGTTGCATCGCCATTCAATTGAGGCTCCGCAGTCACTAGAAATTTTAATTCTATTCTCAATTCAAAGCTCGTTCAACGTTTATCGACCTTACATGAATATCGTCTATTTTCACGTTTATATTTATTCGAATTATGCTACGCAATATAATAGCACGCTTTATTTATTCGTATCATAATACTCACTTGGTCGTTGTCTCTCGATTTCAGCGCTTCTATCCTTTTGATCTCTATCTTTATCCTTAAATTCCTTCTCTCTTTCTTTCTCCTTCGAAAACGAAAATTAAATGAAAATATAAAAACACGCTCGATTTATATATAGGATGATCCCAAAACGTGAACTTCGTGGGGGAGAAAAAAAAAACAAACTAATTTTACAAAGAAATTCTCCTTGAAGTTTTGATCACATTTTATGAACATCCTACATTAATTAATGAAAAAAAAAAAAAGAAAAGAAAAAAATAAGTAACGATATTTTTGAAATACCTTCATATCCTTTGTCACTGATGGTGCACGTGGAGGTTGCCGTTTCGGTGATCTACGTTCGGTAACGGTAGGTCCAAGACTCTGGGAACGTCCAGTACGCGGACTGTTCTTCGGACTTGACTTCGTTCTTGGTTGAATCTCGTCTCGGTGCTCTTTCGATTCCTCGCGTCGTCGTGGTATTACGGGCTCCAACTTCTCTCTCGTTGGAGAGGGGAGTAGTGCACCGTCGCCTGCGCGTGACGAGCACATCGTAGGTTCTGCATTTTCTTTTTCTCTTTTAGCAAGATTAGCGGTTTGCGTCTCTGCTTACTTACCTACACCAGTAGTACGATCCAGGTGATGACGGATCAAGAAATCTTTTCTCGCGCGAGCTACGGTTTTTTCAGTATCCTATATATTTATAATAAAAAATAATATTCAATTAATTTTAATTCTTAATATCAAATATTGAAATAATTTCAACAATCATTTCGTTTCCAATCATCGTCTAATTTATCCAATTAAATATATACATACCAATTTCAAATCATCTTGCTGTGTACCATGAATAGGTCTTGCTTGAACTGAGGATGGTCTACCTGCTGGCGGCATCGTCATCATCGCTATAACCGGGGTCACTTTCCTCGTATTTTCTTTGTTCTTTTCCTCCTTCGTCACCGATCTAAATTTATTTTCAATTATTATTTAAGACAATATATATTTTCCCTCGTTAACAATAATTACGTTTAATTGTCGATAAAACACAACGAGGAAGAATTGAAAACCAACTACGACAGAACTCGTGCGAAGATGCGAACTGTAACGACATGTATTAATATTTCTTTGATATTCAGCATCAGCTATAAAGATCGCGATCATCGTTGCTGTTATGAATGTAAACCATCCGATTCCTATGAAAGATCCTAACTTTTTAATGAGATTATCAGGAGTAACCTTCCTATGAAAGTAAATAATTTTGTTCCGTTCAAAATTAAAAGAAAAAAAAAAGAACTAAAAAAATCAAGAAACGACGATTGAAATCATTGAACTAATGTCGGAAGAAAATTCATCCGTAATTTTCCTAGAATAATGAAATAAACGTAAAGTGAGGGAACCGGGAGTGGCGGGGGAGAGATCGGTCGTTTTGCGTGAAGCAAACAACATGAGTGCGACAACGCAACTTCGAATAACGATGATGAATGATTTACTGGCCTGGCAAGAGACAGAGCGTTGAGAGCGTGGTTACTGGAGACTCGTTTCCACAGGGAAGCTTCATCCTCGGCTGTCAGACCGCAACCCCAGTCACGATGCTAACGCAAACCAAAAGCAATCAGCTGTTGCGTCCTTTAGTGCATCGAGTCTAACGATTCTAATCTATGATCGCGGACCCTGCGAGGACACTAAAGATAGATCATGCTCGTGGGAAGGTATATACGTATATATACGATCGAATTTACAAGAAGGATATAAAGAGCGAAATCAGTAGGATGCATGAAAAACTTATATAGTATCGATTAAATAGCATGCACATTTGATCACAAGACGAAAACGATGATTTGAAAATAAAATATAAAAATACAATCAAATATCACTCGATATTAGAAACTGACTTGTTCGCTAAAAGGGAGGAATTTACGTGGATTCGTTTGGATTACGAAAGACAATCGTGCGGACGAACACCCACGTAGAAACTAACACGCGATTATACACAAACGAAAGGATTTAACACATTGGGGAATATCATTCATATCCAATTGGAGAATATCAAAAGATAGACAAAACAATGTTTGTGTTATATGGTATATATGTATGTTAATGATATTATAATGTATATATTATATAAATGGAATGGGAGAAAGGTTGAGAAACAAACAAACAGAGAATGAAATGAATCTTCCCTTTGAGTCGATTTACGCGAATTACCTTGTACTCGTCAGCGAGTCGTCTTAGTTCAATCACCTCAGCCGTAGGGAATGGTTTCTCTTGCGATTTGCTCGCCGCTTTATCGTCACTTCCCGATATCCTTACGGTTTTACCCCCTGATTTTCTACCCCTGTAAATAATCAGTAGCTGATGAGGCACACGCATGTGATACGATTATCGATCGATAAGGTTCAATTCATCGTGACTTCATCACACTTATCGGAACCGTCGTAGGTGCTTTTAATCCTTCGATCGTGTTATAAATTAAGTTTTAAAACGGGTCATATATAAAAAATAAGTCGCGGGAGTCTCTGACCTGAACGCTATCTTTAAATCTGACGTATCCTCTTCACGTTCGTCACCTTCTAGAACCGTTCCGTCGATAGTATCCGTACCTGTCCCGCCTACCAATGGTTCTAATTCGGATGCTTGGACACCTATATACGTATATATATACATACATATATATATATATATATATATATATATATATATATAAATCGTCAAAAGATTACTCAAAAATTTGATTGAAATAATATACCAATTCATAAACGATAGACTTACTTACCGTCCCGTTTGTGATCCACATCTCCAGGTCTTTTTTTATGAACTGGCGCGGGACCAGAAGGTACGATACCCTGTTTGAGTGCTCCCATGCTGAGAGATTTTCGTGGAGGTCCACCGGCACCTAAGGATGCTCCCGTCGATATAATCGGTGCTCCTGCATCGCCGTTCGTTAATTGGGGTCGTCTAGGCCATGCGAATTGTAAACGGTATTCAGTGCTGATACGAGATATCGCTTTACTCAGTTGACTAGTTGGTACCGTGCTTGTTACTTCCTAAAATAATATTTTTTAATTATGATATATACATACATATATATTCATTTTCTCAAAGAACAAATTAATAATACTGAAACTTACCTGAACTTTATCAGCTACGAGATTCGAATCTATAACGTCCACGCCACCGCCATCCGCTGCCGGAAGAAATTCGTGAGTCTTGTATGCCAATTCGGGACATTTCTTTCTTCTTGGCAATGGCGGTTCTAAGGTAGGTCCTAAAACACAAAATATTAGTCAGAATATATAAAGTATCTATATGTTATTTTCGTTAGAATGAAATTCAATCTAGGACGACTTTCGGATTCCAATCTCTGGTGCACGACAGCGAGAGAGCGCAAATTGTTTCGTTTAATTGCGCGCTTAATGATCGACGTTTATCAAGGGATGATCGTTCAATGGGACTTAGAGCATTGAAACGTGCGCTATTTTTCTTCTCATTTCTTTTCTTTTTTTTCTTTTTTTGTATCCTCTTTTACTTATTTTCTTTTTTATTCCATGTAAATAACTGCGGGCTATTACTAATGCGCCACCCTACTGCGGTCGTGCACAAATGAGTATAATAATCATGCTTTATATTCCAGGCGCATAAGCTCCATCGATAAAATGTCAAGCAGAGCGAGAGGTAACGAAAAATGTTTAACTTGGAAATAAACAAAATCGAATCGCTAAAATAATAATATCGTGAAAAATTCTTACATACATAGAGATTCTATATAAAGGATAATAAACATGCACAATTGAAGTTTGTCGAAAAATTTTACAATAGAGAGAGCAATAAATCGATAATATATATGTCTCAAGCATAAAATGATGATGAGAAAATATTAATATTATTGTTAGGAAAAAGCCTAATTAATAATATTATATTTATGTATATACGTCGGACAACAGCTCTTTTGCACTACCTATGTGAATAAAGAAAATGAATGAGAACGATTCTTCTCTAGTGTGTGTGTTCGATAGTCAAAATCCAGCCAAAGCTTATGTATTTGTTTTTTTTAAATATGATTCCTTATACCAAACCTATGTTTGTGTCTCGTCTTATTATAATTGCAAATTTAGGTCGATAGATAGAGAGAATCCAAAATTTTTATCAGAGTTTTAGACAAAGCTGACATGAAACGAACGGATTCGTGTCGTGCGGATTACATAGTATATACATATGTATATCGAAAGCATCACCTATATAACGACTGTTCGAGAATGCGCTTACTTTTCTTCTTGGAAAGAACATAAAATAGGACGATATACATACAGGTATGTAATTAAGTACTTATAGCTTGATGGGATCTTAAGCAGCAAGGTTATCATTAAATTAAACTAAAAGTTTCGCATGACCAATGAAAGAAAGCAATATGATAGTTTTCATTTGTAATAACGACGCGATGTATTTTCAGATATTTCATGACTATAATATTATATACATATTTATATAATCATTTATTAATGTATCGTATCCAAAGATTGGTATCAGAAGGCTCCGAAAAAAAAAGATGTGATCAATATTTTCATTATTTGAAATTCCTCACACACACATATATATAAATAAATATATATGTTACCGTCAAAGCCGGAAATCAGTCATTGTTAGTAATTCCTCGACATTACTATGAATGCAAAGCGCCTTCCGACGAAGTCGGAAATAAGACTTTTTACAGAGTTTTTCCTAGACATCGAACATAATACTTTGATATTCTATAGAATATCAAATTACTATATTTTAAGCAACGTTGAAAAGAATACATTCTCGGGCACAGACACACAATACCATATTCTATAGAATATCAAAGTATTATGTTCGATGCCTAGGAAAATCTCTGTAAAAAGTCTTATTTCCGACTTCGTCTGAAGGCGCTTTGCATTCATAGTAATGTCGAGGAATTACTAACAATGACTGATTTCCAGCTTTGATGGTAACATATATATATATATATATATATATATATACGTTGAACAGCTTTCCTTCATTGAATATTTTATTGTTGACGCGTCTTCGCTTATATAATAAATCAAATGGGGATGGGGGACACAAAATGATGGATAAAAATAACGTGAAAATAACGTGAAAATAACGTGAAAATAACGTGGTTTTGTGTAGGCGTTTGAGGTAAAGAAGAGGAGTGCGAAGGGCGCGGCTTGCCTTTTGTTGAGGTAGATATAACGAGCGAAATAAAGAAAAATAATAATTCACGGATTTCAAATGTCGCCGATCGGTTAATCTTACCTTCGCTGTTTTCGTCCTCGGTTGACTTCGCCGACTGCAGTTTTGCGTTCGCCTGTTTGGCTGTAATAAAAATTCGCAGTTGGGACTGTTCTCTACTGTTTTCTTAATTTTTATTTTTTTTATTTATATTTTGTATATTCACTCTCTCACTCACTCTCTCTCTCCCTCTCTCTCTTTCTTTTTTTCTTTCTTTCTCTCTGTTCCTTGACCTAGGGTCAAACATCTATTATTAGACAATTTGGAAGAACACTTAAACCGAAACGAAGAGTTTTAAAGTAACGAACGTAAAGTTCAACGCGGAAACGGAAGTACCGCAGTAATAATATAATCCTCGATGTCACGCGATGTACTAGCGAAATTTCATTTGGAAATTTTTCTGCTTTTTGTTCTCTTTATTATTCTTCTTCTTCTTCTTCTTCTTCCCGTTCTTCTTTTTTTCCTCGTAAAATACAATAGGAATATTACAGTGATAAACGTTTAAGGAAATTTTCGAATAAATTTGTTGAAAATATTTGTTTAAATATATTTCTATTTAAGTTATTCACACGCACGCATACATACACAAATTCTCAGCGTACCTTTTAGTTAATAACGGAGCAAAGTAGGAGAAGCGAGACCGTAAGAATTCTACGTCAATCGGTAGAACGATCTTAACCCCATTTTTTTTGGGATTAGTTAACGCATCTATATGTTTCGTGACTAAAGGCAAAGAGCTGACGTAACATCGATAAAGAAACATTAAACTATAGACGATATACGATATGAATGTAACGTGCAAAAAACTAATGTATATAAAAGTACATAATATATATATAATATCGTTATTATTGTTCGGTTGTGTGAGAGGAACTGGTGAACGGTCATAAAATTACAAGATAATAAGAAGAGTCTCTTAGAAAAGAAAGGTATGAAAAAAAATAAACAAAAACCCCGGCTCAGTAACGTATAGTACAATAGACAAAATCTCGACTTTTCAAATAGTTCTTATATTTTTCAAATGTGCATATATAATATTTATATATATATATATATATATATATATATATATATATATGATAAACGGATCGCAGAGAAAATATCTTAGCCTTGGTGTAAGAGTGAATCAAGATCAGACATAATGTGGAGAGCGTGTGCGATAATGAAATAACCACGAGGAATAGCACACATTGAAATAAAACCACTAAGAACATCCTTAAGGGTATAGTAAAGAAAGACGGGGGTGAGGGGTTCGTGTTGGCAGGGCGGGGCGGGGGGGTTTAATTGTTGGTTAATTTCAAGAGAAAGGAATTCAATACAGCTAATCTCAACCCTGAAAATACATAAACACGAATCCGTAAATTTTCAATATAACGTTTTCTACAAAATAAATTGGAAACAATTTTGTAAGCATCAATATAATATGAATGTGTAAATAATAAAATCGAGTAAGAATTCGTTTCTCGTTTTGTTAATTAAATATTATTCAAGCGATACGACACAGCCGAGCATCGAAATTTTTTTTCGCAGCCTCTTTTTTATTATTATTTTTTTTTTTTTCGCTAATTTCTTTTCTAACGAAGCTCCCTCCTCCACCGTTTTTCTATCGACCTCGTTCAAAGAAAATTGAGCTAAGCTCAGCCGACAAAAAAATTGTTTGCCAATGTCTGCTACGAGGGAGATCCACTTAGGGGGTAAGAGTAGTTCTTACCTACGCGCGGAAAATAAATGAACACGAGAGAGGAATCGCGTTGGCTTTTTTAAAAAGAACCACGATTTAGAACGGACTATCGGAAAAGAGGCCGTAGAGGGAAGGGGAAGCCTCATTGCGAGCGGAACGTAGCAGCGGAAGAACGAACGATTTGTTGCTGGCAATCGTACGTATATTACATACACACACGCACGCAAACACACATATGTAAGTATTTATGTATTATGTATGCATGTGTGTGTATATATATACGTTATACATTTCACTCTAATAGCTTCTCTAATGTTCAGCGCATCGATAATAAAAAAAAAACATAGAACTGATCTTAACATATGTATGAATATATTGAGCGAGGCCATGGATTTCACGTTTATCGCGATGATGAGATTAAAATGTTTTTTTTTTTATGCTTATATTCAAAAACACGTCGCCAGCGATTCATTTTGTTATAATATTACGACAAAAGCTTTATAAAATGTTTAATTGTCTCTTTCATATATTCGAGTTTACTTTTGTTTTTTTCTTGTTTCGTTTCTTTTTCTTTTTTTTTTTATTTGTTCTAATATCTAATATAGAACTTACTGGACGTCGGTGGTGGTTGAGGCGCCCGACGAACAATCGTATGCTCTTGTTGCGGCCCTGTATATTCGTGCCATGTGTACGTGCTCCTGTATTCCGAATGGAGCTGCTGTAACAAATAATTAAAATTATTTTCATGATATGTGAAGAACGATTCTCGGAATGTAAGAGAAATGTATACATATCATATATAAATTTTACATTCTCTTAATTATTAGTTATATTACTATAACAAATTATCCCGTTTATTATCTTTTGATTTGCAGTAAAAATACTTGACGCTATATAATTTATAGATTTAACGTTCGCGTGACACGCGAGTTAGGAAGAAAAAATAATAAAAGAAAAAAAAAAATAGAAAAAGCACATACTTTCCAACGCGCAAGCTTTTATTACGCAACACCTGCAATATTTGACATATGTCCGCATAGTGGACGGTGCTATGACGTTTCTCGGCGTTCGATTCTACGTTGACCCATCATCAATTTCTATGAAAAGGTAGGAGCTCGGCACGTGAAGAGAGATCGTTTAAAAATTATAATGTATCTGAAGGGCCGGTCTAGTACGATAGTAAGAACGGCATAGTCATTTCCGTCGGGCATGCGCGAGTTCCATCGAACGGCGATATCTTGCGAATAAATACGTTGAACTCGTAAAAAAAAAAAACTACAACAAAACTATCAAACCATCTTTTTTTCTTCCCCTTCTTCTTCTTCTTCTTCTTTTTCTTTTTCTTCTTCTTTTTTACAAGACATTTTTATATAGTTCTTACCAAGAATAATATCTAACTACGAAACTACATAATATAACATCGATCAACCAAGCTTAATCTTTTACAACCAATGCAGTCGTGCTAATTATATTGTATACACGTCCATATATTTTATAATAATCCATTTCTAATCATACTTTTTCGAATATATCTTTTTTATTTGTAATGAAACAACAAATACGAGAAATAAGAAAGAACAAAATTATATTATTCTCTACACACGTTTTAACACGACGTCATGAAAATGTTTCCAATCAAATCTACGCAATTGAATATTATATTAATATCTAACATACCTATATACATATGTAGTGTAAATGTTTGATAATATGTAATATTTTGTTTTGTAATATATATTACGATCGAAATGAATATAATTTCGATTCACCCGATAAAAGGACTCTGTCGATCGATTTCCCAAGCTCCTTCGGTTTTCCGCGAAAAGCATCGTCGGCGAAGGCGGAAAAAGACGTTTTTACCGCAATACTCTCCCCCTCCCCTGTATCCTGACGGCGCCGTTGCTGTCGCCATCGTCGTAGGCGACGGTGGTGGTGTGGCAGCGGCACCACCACCAGCACCGCCCTAGAAACGTCGATCGAGCAAAATAAACTTGCTCGCAGATATTCTTCTCACCTTGTCAATCGGCATCGAAGGACACGCACGACAAAGGTTCCAGAATGAACCGATCATGAGGCCGCGGTGTATGGGGCAGTGAAAGGATGGTGACACACGGCCGCTATTACAGCGACGGGGCCGTTACAAACGACGATTTTGCCCACGGGCCAGGCCAGGTTGTCTTCCTCCCGTATAATATTCCCGACAGTTACAGAATTTACACAATTAAGATTCACGAATTTTTTTTTTTTTTTTTTTTCTATCTTCTTCCTTCTCGTACTTTCTTATTATCCTTCCTATTCTCCTTTATTTATCTTCTTCTTCTTTTTATACGTCTTAAATTTGACGATTATAATCGATGTAATTTTAACGAAGAAAGTGCTCTTTTTTTTTTATAGTCCGTCCTTCTTATTCTCCACTCTAAGAGGAGAGTTCCATAAACATGGTAGTAGTAGTAGTAGTAGTAGTAGTGGTAGCGTTGTCATTATCATCATCATCATCATCATCATCATCATTATCGTCGTCATCGGCATCGATGTCATCGTCGTGATAGATCCGTGTGACAGGAAAAATTGAAAAAATGAATAGACTTATATGCTTTACATTCTGATTTCACATTTAAAGTTACAAATTTATTATATTTATATATATATATATATATATATTTTTTTTTTCTTTATATTTTGGACGTTCAAGTTACTTTACGAACTATCGTAATTAACGACAAAAAGAAAAATGTCATTTTCAAATGCGGAAATGATCGCGATCAATTTTTTCTTAAAATTCATATTAAACGCATTCAATTTGAAACCGACAAACAAAGTATCGAATCGAATATTTTTAAGGGCTGTCACTCGATCATCACTAACGATGCTTTTCCGCTGTCTTTCCGTTAAGCACGAGGGTTTCCTTTTGCCTTCCTTCCTCCCACCCTTCCCCTCTATCCCCTTCCCACAATCTATTCCTCTTTCTTTCTTTCTTTCTTTCTTTCTTTCTTTTTTTTCTCTCCTCTCTTTCATTTTCTTTACTCCCTTCTTCCTTCGCCCGTTTTACCAATCATTTACATAGCAATTATGATCGATGCGTAAATTATATAGCCAATTTTATCGATCAGTCGATTGCCAATAGATTTGCGAAGGTTGAATTTTGACAAATCGCACAGTTGAAGAAATTTACCGATTATCCGATATCTTATTTGTCGTTACTCTTAATCACTTTATGAAACTGATGCATTTGAAATCGATAAGAAGATAGATTATGACGATTCTGAGGATATCCTTGCGTGAGAGGATATTTCAAGAAGAGACAGAGCGAGAGAAAGAGAGAGACAGATAGAGAGATAGATAGAGAGAGAGAGAGAGAGAGAAAGAGAAGGGGTAAAATGAAAAGAGAAAAAAAAAAGAAACAAGAATAAGAGAAAAATCGTCGAGGAAAAACACGTACGAAGAGAACGACGTCGAGGACTTGTCGAGGTTAGACGACGAGACGAAACGACGAGACGAACAGAGCAAGAACGGAATCGTGAGAAGCACTGGTCCAACGTCGCACCACCGATCGCACCGACGTTGCGTAGGGCGCCGCGTCGCCGGCAAGACGGCTACCACCACCACCATCACCACCATCGAGTCATGGCAGGAGGGTTGTGACCGGGGGCGCAAGCGCTAAACCGTACCGGGTCGATATTCCGCAACGTTACTCCCCCGTGGTTACTCCCTACTGCCCGTATCTCTCCTCCTCTCTTTTTCCCTCCCTTTTTCTTTCTCCCTCCCTCTTGCAATAGTCCTCTTCCTCCCTTTTAAGTATTGCCCTCCTACCCCTTTTCCACGCACTAACACTCGCGCTCTCGCGCACGCTCCCTTTTAAATCGCACATTTGTTTGCTCGCTTGTGTTCATCTCTCTATCTCTGTCTCTTTTATTCTTCGTCGTCGTTGTTGTCGTTGTTGTCGTCGTCATCGTCGTCGTCGTCATCATTCGTCTTCGTCTTCGTCGTCATCGTCATCGTTCGTTGTATGTTGTGTGTCTATTCCGCTTACTTAAAATTTCTGGCTTCATGCCTCCGGCTTATCCGTTGTCAATATTATCATTTTTTAGTTTCATCCTTACGAGCGGTTATACTTCACCCTCCTTTCCTGTATTATTTTCCTGCATTACTTCTTCTCCTTTAACGTCTTCCTTTAATCCTCGACTTCCTCTTATCACATCCTTCTCCTTTTCCCCTTTCTCCCTTCTATCCTTCCCCCTTTTTCGACTGTAACTTGCTATTCGGTTTCTTCCTCTTCGACAATACGCTATTGAAGCAACTCATAAAAGACAACAATTAATATCTGCAATAGGGTAACATCAATGTGATTTTGATATATGTCGTTTGAAATGTTCATCCATTATTTTCCTTTGATTCACTACCGTTATTCATCCGAATGATTTCTCTTCCATCTTCATTTTATTCTTTAACTTCCTCTTCCCCTATCCCTACCAACAAATTATTTTACTTTTCTTTTCTTTTTCCTTCCCATCCTTCCTAAACCTCCCCACATCTTGTCACGTACCAGGCGCCACGATGTCTAGGCGGGGTTATAACGTTGACTATCTTCCATGAGTGCACCTGCACTCATACCGTTTATTTGCAGTAGCAGTCTTTTCCTTCAAGCCCTTCGTTCAAGATCGAACCGATAGGTTTTCTCTTCGTATTTTCTTTTTTTTTTTTCTTAATAACGCGAGCAAAATGAACAAATTCTCGATTAATTTGGACTACATTAATCAACGGTTCGAATCATTTCCGAGAAGATATCCGCGTTAAATTATTTTCCTAATTCTTCGTTCAATTCGTGATTGCCAATAAGAAGAAGGAAGTATTAGTACTAGAGTTCGCGATGGGAAACTTGAGGCCTTGACGTTCGTATCCGTGAGAAACAATGTGATTTAACTCCCTATTTGAAAAGACGATATTCGCTTAACGAAGCACTGTGTCTACCTTTCTCTTTCTCTCTCTCTCTCTCTCTCTCTCTTTCTTTTCTCTTTCTCTCCTTTGTACGTATAAATGCCTTTGTATTGGATCGAAAATACTTCGGGGAACAATGTAAGTACGATCGGCAACGGAACTTGATACCATCTTTAGCTGACGCGGGGTCGTGGGCCATCGAGTGATATTCGATGGCCACCAGCTACTCGGAAGGAGTATGCTTGTGTAGTGTACGTATATAGGTGTAACTGTGACCTAATTTGTAGTAGACAAATTTCCTATCAACGATGTGCGTGTGTAATTAAATTAAACTTTCTCTTCTGTTTTTTTTTTTTATGAAAGAGAATTATGATACGTGATGAAACCAAAAAAAAAAAAAATAAATAGACAAAAAATCGTTTATTTACTTTTTGCATTTTCTTTTTTTCTCTTTTATTTACCAAGAGATAAGTACTCCAAAACATTTGTTTTTTTCTATAATAGATTTTATTCAAATAAAACGATCGTTTCCCATATTTTATTCTTCGTTATTAAGAATAAGAGACACGTGTTACAAATACATACAAGTGCGAAACCTTTTATCATTTTTTAATTATAAATTAGCATATAATACTTTCTTATGATGACCATACGAAATTATCCCTTACCTGGGCTTGGAACGAGTCCTGGGCTTGGGTTTAAACAAACATGCTTTGCAACATGCAATCTTAAAATAGAATAATGCGAATCGATCGTTCAGCAAGGAATTATTCCAAGTTTCAGAATGACAACAATTCTCAATCCTATATATACAATATTTGTATATGTGTGTATGTGTGTATGTGAATGGATTCCACATTCTCATCGATCTCTTTCTACTAAGCTACTCGAGGGTATAAGGCGAGACTAAAACTCTAGAATAAATTCGCTCACAGCGAAATTTCTCTTGCATAGAACGTCTACTACGAATAAATCAATAAGGATTGTAACCCCCCACATAGATTACGGCCTAGGTCCTAGACTGCTGAACTCTCTTCATTTCTTTTTTCCTTTTACAGTATATTTACACGTAAGTGCGAACCATCTTTTATTATTTATTACTCTTGCAAATCAGAAAAAACGTTCTTTATTTGTTTAAGATGTATCTACACACGGCAAAATATACTTATACCATTAGAAAATATTAAATTTTTATTCGAGTTGGTAATTATGAAAATGTGATCTGATTATAAAAAATGTTAATAATATTAATTTATTCCATAATGCTTATAGAAATAACCTAATTATACAAATTACGCGATAAGCTAATTTTTTTGTTAATATTTTACTTACAATTAGATCACCCACCATAATCACCGCAATTTACCATAACCACACAAGCAATTTCTAATAGAATCTAGTTTTTATCTCTTGCATACAAATTCACGTTACGTATTTTTAATCCTCTGTTTAATCCAATTTATAGCTTATAACATGATTATAGCTACGAATTAACTCGTTTAATAATCAGAATGGCAAAACCTTTGATGAACCTTCTTACGTAACAAAACTAGCAGGTCTACTTTAATTTCTTTACTTATACAAGACACAATAGCAAAGTAGTTCAAGTAGATACTGTCGAAGTGGAATCATCTATCGTTATTCTACACACACCTTTAGACACCACGTGTACATACACAGAAACACACAATTATATAGACACGTACCTAAGCGAAGCATAAAGGAAAGGAAAATCAACGAGGTCCTTTGATCTACTGAATTAGCGAAATCTAGTTTTCTTTTCTTTTTTCTATTTTCTTAAAAATTAATATACTATTACTTACATCTAGGAATTAGAAATTGCAATTGAAACGAAATTAAAATCACTAGAACTAAAATTGCATAGAGTATTCAAAATAATATTACTGTCAATACAAATATTATATATTCTATAAACGTAAATATAGCAAATATATCTTTTGTCAATCTCATATTTACTTACTTTTTTTTTTTTCTTTTTAAGGTCAATAAAATAGTACAAGTATCGCCAACGCATGTAGGTGCATTAAAGAGACAAGTGCAAAAATCTAACATACGTATAAAATATATACATATGTATATAACAAAACATCAAAATACTTGTCTCTAAAAGGAAAAATCGTGCTAACATAAAAAATAAAAAAATTTTAAAAAAAGATAATTCTAGCAAGGACATTACTACAAAGACTCAAGGAACGGGTTATTTATAGGTCCTTTTACAAAATAAAACATTGCAATTGTCTGTTTATCAAATGTCGTTTATGTTGTCTCATGTCGCATACAATAAATTTTTTTCTTTTTTTTCTAATAATTATTACAAGCATAAAAATTGACTTATATCTGATAAATGAAATTTCACGGTCCAAAGAAAATGGGAATTTGAAAAAATCTATATCAATTGTCAATTTAAATATTTAAATGGTTTTTTAAAAAAAGTCCAAGAATATTGATTTAATTTATAAAAATTTACTATATCGGTGTGGAGTTTACTAGCGTAGTCAATATAAATGTTATTTAATTTGCGCGCCATATTATATCATATTTCGTATTTTTTAAAAATCATTAGTTAAAAAAAAAAAAAGAAGAGAAAAAGAAAGACATATACAACACATGTAGACCAATATATGTAATAAATCAATTTTCCAGAGAGCATTTTATCACGATAATTATTCTGAGCACGTTAAAAGCCACTAATTAATGTAATATACGATCAGTAATTCTAAATGGTTTTCTTGATAAAATCACTATCGCACGTAATTTTGTAACGTTAAACGACAAACCTATTATTTTTAGATTTTTCTTTTACTTCAAACTTGTACCAAGAGTTTAATAAATTTGTAAATAAAATGACAGACGCATATATCAAGTACTACGCATAAAAATCAGACATATATTACACGACACACACTGCATCCTGTTATATTTGGTGATAAAATGATAATCAGTGCTTCGCGCATGCCTCGTGCGCATTCTAGTCTGGCACTCTTACAATCAGCCTGCGGAGTCGATCGCTAAAGGTTTATACCATTATCGTACGACGATGTAGTGTGTATGTACATACATACGAGTTAGATAAAGAGAGATAGAGAGAAAGGAGTTTAATGGACGACGTTGAGAAAAAGAAGGGTAGCAGGTGCAAGGATTACGAGAAAAAAGGGAGAAAAAAAAACAAAAAGTAAGGGGAAAGGATCAGTGAATAAGGAAAAGGTCAACAGTAGAACCGAAAAGTGTCACTACGTTTTTTCGATGCGCTTTTTGTGGTGCTAGTCCATGCTACTTCCAATCTTAGAACACGATCCTCCATGCGTTGAAATTTCGTACGATGGACACTGAATGTTTCGAAACTTCGTCTCGATCATCGGTGTATATATATATACACATAACAGATATATATATATTTATATTGTATATAATATATGTATGTATATATGTATACAATCGTTCAAAAGATTAACGAGTTTTACTTTCGCACACTCACCAGATATTGTTTGCAATGTTTTTTATGCTTAACGCAGGAGCGTTTCTTCTTCTTCGAATTGCCTGCAGCTAGTCCGTTGTTTGATTTTTCTTTGCGAGGCGTCGACAGCTGATTGCTCTTGTTCGCGGGCATCGTCCTTTTTTCTGCCGTTCGCAAAGAAGGGTAGAAGGAGAGAGAGAAAGAGAGAGAGAGAGAGAGAGAGAGAGAGAGAGAGAGAGAGAGTGAGAGAAAGAGAGAGAGAGAGAGTGAGAGAAAGAGAGAGAAAGAGAGTGAGAGAAAAGAGAAAAGTGGTCAAAGAGATCGTCCAACGTCTTACTCTCGGATGGATGCCAAGCGAATGTACTTTCGTCGTCTATCTGTCCTACGACGAGAGTGATTGATGACAGACTTGAAATTTTTCTTCCTACTGGATTGGACCGATGCAGGTGCGCTGCGCGTAACGTATGCGCACGGGATCTTCTCTCTCTATGCGATCTCAAGTTTCTCTATCTCTTTCTATCTACTCTCTTTTTCTCTCTTTCCTTATTTCGAGAGTGAGAGAAAAATAGGGGGAGAGAGAGAGAGAGAGAGAGAGAAAGAGAGAGAGAGAGAGAGAGAGAGAGAGAGAGAATTATGACACGCGCAATAATAATGAATTATTTCTATCCACTAAGCCACGCCTATAACCAATGTAAAATAGTCGATTAAAATTTCTCGATATCCATTATTTTTATCGTTCTTTCGATAGTTTTAATATGATTGTGATATATATACTACTAAATGCACTACAATACATGGGAGTACGATGTTGCACCGACGATACACGAATGTAAGAGATTTATTGACGAAACTTCCCGACGAGGGATGATGTAATGTATGTCACTGAACCTTCCTCGTTAAATCACTTCCTTCTCCTTCTTCCGCACTTCGTCAAATATTTTATTTTTCCTCTCTCTAATTTCAAAATTTGAAACTACCGCCAATTTATCCGAAGATTTTGATAGTTAAATATCGAAACATATAATATATGTAATAAGAAATGTAAGTCTATTTATATATCTATGGTCCTGCTATTATTTATAGTACATTGTGTAAGTATTATTATAAGCACGAAGAAAAGATTAATTAAAACTTTAAACAATAAAAAATGTTAGGAACGCTGTCATAATAATATAATATCCTATCTTACCGACTGATTTGTGGAAGTATGTGTGCTTCTGTCTCTATGCATAGCAGAATAGAATTGGTACACAAATTTAATGGTCACAATTAACTCACACACATATATTTAAAGCTGTGTAATTAATGAGACAATCTATCGAAACAAATCCAGCGAATTACATTACGTGCATTGCTCGACCTGTTTTATCGATACTTTTCTACAAAGAGGTAGAGGGCGCCTTCCGTCGTTTAACGTCCTCTGTCTTTAAGCTTATGAATTATTTTGATCTCAGTAGCAATTAGGTTGTTTATTACTACATACACGTGATCTTTTTAATAATAATTTATTGTAAAAATGGATGCATATGATATTTTTAAAAAACTTGCTGTTGGATCAAAATTCAACGTACGACGCTTTCAATCGGATGCTGAAAAATTCAAGGTAATAATATTTTGATAAATAGTATTTTAAAAAATCATATAAGAGGTTAAAAAATGAAATTATTTTTCTAAAAATTAGTAACATGTGTATATATTTCCAACAGTTAATTAATAAAAAAACTGAAAATATACCTAAAACCATCGAAGTAGAAACAACTGAGCCTGTTAATACTTGTACCAAAACATCTCTTAAAAGAAAATATAATGAAGATGAAGAAGAAAAGCAAATCGACACTTTAACATTAATTGAAGGAATATCCGTTCCTGTAGATGGAAGTAAAATAAAAGCTAAAAAAAATAAAAGCTCTATGACAGAAGCTAAAAAATTTAATTTAGAACGTGAACAGGTATGAAATTTAGAGTAAAAGAAATGGTCTTTATATAACTGTATTCTGTTGTGTGTTCTTTGCTTGCATATCCATATGAACTATACGATAACTTATTTTTGTTTTTAGATAAATCAATTTCGTAACCAGCATCATATATCGGTAACGGGTTCCCGTGTACCTAAAGCTATAGGTACATTTGATGAATTATTAACAGAATATCAAGTGTCTCAAAAATTGTTAGACAATATGAAACAATGTGGGTATGAAGAACCAACGCCTATTCAAATGCAGGCAATACCTGTTTTATTACAGGTATATATTTTGTTATATTTTAATATTATGAAATAATTACAAAATCTTTAACAAAACATGTTTAGTAATAAATAATATTTGTTCATCTCTGGTAATCAGAACAGGCAATTATTAGCTCGTGCTCCAACAGGATCAGGAAAAACTGCAGCTTTTTTATTACCAATCATCCATCATTTGAATCGTCCACAAAAAAAGGGCTTCCGAGCTATAATTCTAAGTCCTACTAGGGAATTATCTAAACAAACATACAGAGAATGTTTAAGGTTTAGTGAAAATTATGGCTTTAGAGTACATATTATCAGTAAAATTAATCAGGCGCTTTCTAAATATGGTCCTAAAAGTTCACAAAAATTTGGTATTAATCTTATTTCATTAATTTAGTAATTTATTATCTTTTAACTTTGTTTCTCTCTTTCTTACTTTTTTATTGCGTTTGCATATATTTTACTTATGTATATTTATAACTTTGATTGCAGATATATTAATTACTACACCGAAAAGATTAGTATTTTTATTACAACAGGAACCACCTGCCATATCTCTAGCAAAGTAAGATACACAAAAATAATGTTTACTTTATCTTTTATATAGTGAATAATTAATAAAAATAATATTTTTAGTGTAGAATGGTTAATAGTAGACGAAGCCGATAAACTTTTTGAAGACGGTATGCGAGGCTTCAGAGATCAATTAGAAGAAATTTCTACAGCATGTACAAATCCTAACTTACATCGTGCAATGTTTAGCGCAACAACTACACCTACAGTAACAAAGTGGTGTCGCAAGAACCTTAAAAGTCTTGTTACTGTTACTGTTGGTTTAAGGTATATATTTCTTTTTTTTATAAATTATTTGTAATTTTTATCTTTTTGTTTTTCTTTTTAGAAATTCTGCTGTAGATCTTATAGAACAAGAATTATTATTCGTTGGTAGTGAAAGAGGAAAACTTTTAGCAATTAGAAATATTATACTTAAGGGTATTGCCCCACCAGTATTAGTATTTGTGCAAAGCAAAGAAAGAGCTCAAGAACTGTTTAGTGAACTTATTTATGATGGCATAAATGTTGATGTTATTCATGCCGATCGAACTCAGGCGCAGGTAATGTTATAAAAAAACGTATGTTTAAAATAAAACAGGAATATTATTATTTTTAATATACTGTATATAAAAATATATTTATTTTAGCGAGATAATGTAGTACGTTGCTTCAGAGAAGGGAAAATATGGGTGTTAATATGTACAGAAATAATGGGTAGAGGTATTGACTTCAAAGGTGTAAATCTTGTTATTAATTATGATTTTCCGCCGACTGTTATTTCATACATTCACAGAATAGGTTCGTATTGTAATTGTAAAAATTACTTGGCAAATAAACAATAATTAAATGTGTACTAATATAAAACTACTAATATATATATTAACATATATAGGTAGAACTGGTCGAGCAGGTCATAAAGGAAAAGCAATTACGTTTTTTACTAAACAGGATACAACAAATTTAAGAAGGTTAGTTAAAAGAACATGATATAGAAATAATATTTTGATTTGTAACTTTGCAATAATAAATTATTACTTATATCTTTTTTTCAATTAGTATTGCAGCAACTATGCGTGCATCAGGTTGTGATGTTCCAGAATATATGCTGGCTATGAAAAAACATAGCAAAAAGGAAAGGCGAAAACTTGAACAAACAGCTCCTAAAAGAGAAACTATATTGACAGGACCGAAACATAAACGATATGACATGGTGAAAAAGCTTACAAACAATAATAAAACTGAAAAGAAAAAAATAGTTTTAAATATTAAAAAAACAGGAAGCAAGAAAAAAGTTATGAATATTAAAAAAACAGGAAGTAAGAAAAAAATTGTGAATATTAAAAAAACAGGAAGCAAGAAAAAAGTTGTGAATATTAAGGAAAAGGAAGGAAAGAAAAAAATTGTGAACAATGAAAAAGCTGCAAAAAATACGCACTGACTATGAACACCGAGATAATGTTAATAGTACTTTATTATAATATGTCATGGAAGTTAGATTTGATATTGATTATATATACATCTTTATAATCAATATAAAAAATAATTTTTGAAATATTCTGAAATAAAAAAATAGCACATATTTATGATTATTAGTATGATATTCTGTCATGTTTCACATAACCAATCACAAGGCAACTTTGGCATCTTATTGGCTGGCCATGGCAGGTAACCAGCAGTTTTAAATACCCAATAATCATAGGACACTTTAGCTATCAGACTTATCAATAATATTACTTCAGTAGCAATTATGTAATAAATATAATCAGTCCAATCTCCAGGATAGACACACATCTTAGATGGCTCTAATTCGATCACTTTTTCTTTTACATTTTCACATAGAACTTCATCTGAGTCTAATACACGCGTTTGCAACCACACCTAGATTATATTTACAAATATCAAATTATAATAGTAAAATATATTAAGATTAATATTTTTCCTTATAATCTTTTCCTTACCTTTAAATATTTAGCAGTATTACAATCACAATGTAATTCATTTCCACCCAGTTTAACCAACCGAGAACTAAAACTTTTATCATATAAATTCAGACTTAAAATATAAGTTGGAAGCTGAAAAAATAAAATGTTGCATAGTTGCAGATAGTGCAAAATTTTCATTCATTATAAATATAATTAGGAAATTATTATTACCGATTTAATTTTATTATATCTTAAACTAAGAAGAGCATAATTGTCTAAAAATTTAGAGCCTTCTAATTTATTGATAGATGATATGTTATTATAGTCAGCATAAAATTCACGTATATCTTCATAACATGGATTGGTGCTCAGATCATCTAATACTGTGATCTATTAAAAAGAATAAAATAAGAAGTACCAATTTTTGGTTTAGTAATAAATATGGAAAAATATTAAATATACATACATAGTTGTAAGAAACATTTAATGCTATAGTGTTACGTGGTAATTTTTTTGGTAATTCCGTTAATTGTATACCACTGCAATCCACGTTTACTGCTAATGTAGGTGGCTTTCCTTCAACTATATCTAATCTCCTAAATTTACATTGACATCGCCAGGATGTACCTTTCGGACATTCTGTCTGCAACTAAATATGAAATAATTTTTATGTGACCCATATTAGAAATAAATATTATATATTTTTTTTATAATAATTCATAGAGGCAATGAGAAATTGTAATGATTAATTCAAAGATTCATGATCACAATAATACATACCAAACTAAGATAACGCACTTGTTGCAGTGGTACTTGTTCTGTAGCATTAAACCAATGCCATGTTTTACTTGCAGAACATACTGTTTCATTTTCTCTATTAAAATTAATTGCTTTATCTTTTTTATTGACATATGGATAAATGTCATGACACCAGAGAGTATTTGTTCCTATAGACGGTAAAATTATTTTCTATTTTGTAATTATTAAACATATGCATTAAAATAATAATATAAAATAACATAAAATAAATGATAGTGAGATAAAAATACGCATTTACCAGAAATATCGAGCCAAAATTCTCTACCATTTATTATATTCAATCCTGGTAGATGCGTTAAATTATTACATGATAGATCCAAAGTAGTAAGCTCTACTAATCTATTAAATGAATTATTGTCAACTTCGACAAGAGCATTGTTAGAAAGATTCAAACATGATATTGGTGTCACCTTAAGGAATTGATTCTTGACACGATTAATTCTTCCATCGGTTATGGCAAATGATTTTAATCTTCTCCATCTTATTTCACTAACATCAATTATGTCCAAGGTAGCATTACGAATATGAACATAAGATACATTTGATGGAAATCCTGGCGACAATCAATTCTTATATCTAATTGATTCATATAAATTCAATAAGACATAGATTGTCTTAAATATATATTTATAGAATTAAAAGTTAACAAAAAAGATAAGTTATGCTCACCAACGCAAGAAAGACTATCATTTAAGGAATTTTGACTATCTATATTACAACAAAATACAGCATCGCTTTCATAATTGTGCGGTAAACTTATTCTCTTGCATGGACAATTAATTTTTGGATCAGGACAATCGGATGGTAGTCGATAAAAACATTGTTCCGAAAGTCCCGAAAAAATGTCTGTAAATCCATTAGTATTGGAAGTACTAGTTGCCTGTTGATCTTCTTCTGTACGTGTATACACCAACCCCACATACAAAAGGTATATTATCACTATTTGGCACTGCATTTGTCCATTAAAAGTCTATTGTTCGTATGAACCTCGTAAAATTTCTTTTCTCTCACACTCACATTCTTCATCAATCTTTATTTAAAAAAATTTCTTCCTTGTGTATTAACAATTTCCTTTGAAAAAAATAATTTTTTCTATTTATTTCATTCTACGTATATATATATATATAAATAAATATTAATATAAAGTATAAATACATATTTTCTTTATCATATTTTTCTCATAGATCGACTAATTCCACATTATTTTAACTTAAAGAATTATTTTCTTTTCCTCCTCTTTTTCTCTCTTCATTCCCCTCTTCTTTTCTCTAAATATTATTTTTACGATAATATTACGGATATGATACATGCATATACGCAAATACGTAATACATAGATATACATAAGACTCGTTTACACTTACTGATAATACTCGTGATGAGTAACTAAAGAGACAAATGTATTTTTTTGTTTACGAATTATCATTTTTATTATTCTACTAGTCATACTTTTCTTTGGTTATAATTATTACTGTTAATATATTTATCTATTATAAAATCTTAATAATCATTTATTTAAATCGTATACTTATAAATATTTTCTACCGTTACCAATCATAGATATTCATTGATGTACATGAAAATAACATTTCATCTTATTCCCTCTATTTTATTTTCTTATATATTCTTTTTTTCCCCTCTTATTATTTATTTCATATTATTACATTTTTCCCGCCGTATGAAAACTGGCCCTACTGTAAATCGATATGTTACTAATATCGATTATCGATTTTAATTTTCAAATTATCCGGATAATATATTTATATTTATTATTCATTTAATTTATTATATTTATATTTATATAAAAATTAAATAATACGACATAAAATTTGATTAAATCAAGTCAATTTCATTTAGTAAAGAAAAAGATTCTTATTTTATTTTTATATAANATATATTATTTATCAAGATACGTTCAAAAGTATTATGTTAATTAATAGAATAAATGTATAATATATATTGCTTGTTTTTATTTTTAAATAATAAAAAGAATTATAAACAATTGTGTGAGCACATTATTTATAATATCTTTTCATTGCATTGATAAAAAAAGGTTATCGAGCTCTTCGTTTATTTTGTGACTGACATAAACGAGTAAATTCATTTAACCGCGAAGACTTTTTAGGTCATTTGAATTGACCCTTTAACGAACTAAAATTAGTCAAAGTATTATACTTATTACGCTCTCTTCTTGCAACTGGAATTGTATCTTGTTGCATGAATCACTGTTTCTTTTTAAGATTATTTGTTATGCATTAAATGCGCGGATATATATGATAAACTTATGTGTAGATCATATCTGATTAATTATGTACATATATATTCACAATGCATTTATTAATCGCATAACGCATTTATAAACTTAACTCTCTCTTTTTTCTTTGTTAATTATTATTTATTAGATATTTTTATAATACTAAAAATTTTGTTTATTGTATAAATGAAATATAAAATATAAAATATAAAATATAAAATATAACACATATATATATATATATAAGAGTATTTTTAACTTATGTGTTTTATCTTATTAAAGAAATATACATAATAAAAATGAAAATATTGAATATATGAAAAGTCATATGAAATAAATTTATTAAAAATATAGGCACCCCAGGCAAAATAATATTTACAAGATTATGATTTGTACAAAGAATATCTGGAAGTAACATTTAAAGGCACGGTGATCTTATTTCATCTCCATGGTTTCCTAACTGTTCCTGCACTAGTACTTCTTTTAATAGTGTGATCTATAACATATATATTATATTTTATTTATATCAACTTATTATTTATTATTTATGATTCATGAAACAATAAAACAAATAACTTACGCGTATTTGGCGATATAAGATGCTGCGAAATTTCAGAAGTCCAAGTTTGGCATCTAACTCTAGATGAATGTAATTGAGTTATAATTGGTGATTTGTAATCTTTCATCCTAGAAGAGCATTAATAAAAAATAAAAATATTATTTTATTATATAATACACACACACAATAGTATACATACAGTATAATATAGTAATAATATATAAATATAATAATATATAAGTATAGTATATTGTACATATTATATATTCATAGGACTATATACATATATAATATCCTATCAATAATTCTTCTAAGTTATTTTGTAATTCATGCTATTTTATGATTTAAATAATATAAACAAAAGTTCTTTTACAAAGTAGATAATAGTATAACATTTAATTTAAAAATATTCTAAAATAATTGAATTATCTACTAATAAAAGTTTATTGGAAAAATATGAATAAATAACGTTCTATAATGATATTTAAAGAAAATCTATGTATGCTTTTCTAGGAGATAAGAATATGGAAAGTGCTATATAATACAAAATCATACTCTTTGAGCTTTTTCCTTGCTAGGGTCCTCTGGGTAGCAAATGAGTATGATCGTGCTGAAGTTGGACGTTCAGTGCGACACCGTTTAATTTCACGATCATGCGCTATAATTTTCATTTTGTATGCAGGACTTTGAGAAAATAATTCCACTATATTCATGGATGCTGCATCACACTTTTAAAAATAAGAATTTTGTAAATATATGGATCTACCAAAGAAATACATGCAAATCTTAAATATTCAGTACTGTTAATACTATAACAGTACCCTTATAGAATTGTAATATAGATACTATATTTCAACGAATTATTAGAAGTAAATTCTATATATTATTTTTCACTTTGAAAAGTAATAATTATCTAAATATATGTCAATTAACTAGCAACAAGCATTCACAAGGATTCTTATCACTGTAAATGTAAAACAAATGTTACCTGTAATTGTAAACGACGTAAAAAATGCAGTTCTGATAAATCAAGAGGTGCATCAACATGTAGTTTAAGCATACATTTCAATGCTTCTTTGTATGTATTTTTTAAAGTGATCACACGATTTGTTTTAAATAACCTGCGTACTAAATACCCCCGTGTATATGCATTGATAATAGATGCAGCTTGTATCTGTAATATAGCTTTTTTTAATTATTCAAGGATATTTTTATTAGATAAAATATATCAATTTGACAAAGAACATTCTTTCTTTTTACATCTTACGTGTTTCTCTGCGTACATAGAACTGTCAATGATGGGAACATGTACGGTTTTACAGTCTAATGGAAATAATCGACGACTAATTGTAGACTTTTTATTCTCATTTATTACGCTTGTATTATAATCACGCATTTCATTCTTATTCGTATTTTCTTGTATTTCTTTATTTTTAATCAATGTACAATTGTATTCGTGCGTTGAAATTTCGTTGGATTCTCTCTGCGATGATTGAATGAATTCATAACATTTTAAATGTTGTTTGGTATCATTAAAATCATTTTTGGAATAAATATAATTCACTGGACATATAGGACTTAACGTACGTTTGTTTGGTGACAATAATACATCGTCTTTTGGAACGACAGACAGTTCTTTTAAATCTTTATCTTGTTTCGTTTTATTTATGGGAATGTCTTTAGAAATAGAATTATTTCTTGACTCAGCTTGATCCAACGTAGTAGATGACAAATATTTGTCATCTATTAACGAAGAAATTTCAGGAAAAGATTTCTTTATTTCTGCTAATAAAAGTAATTGTTGCTTTTCAAATTCTTTCTGCAATGAAGATTGCTCTTGTTGTTGCCGAATGACTAATTCAGACATCTGTCTTTTATGTACTTCTTCTATTTCTTTCAAGATAGTCAATAATTTCTCAGATATATTGGGAGACTTAGATTTTCCTATTGACTCATTTATCTTATCATTATTTGTGTTTTCTTCCTCAAAACTTTCATTTTGTCCATATGTCTTTAATATTTGTGACTCATTAATCTTGTGCATTTGTGTTTCAATATCATGCAGATTTCCTAGTGAGCCTCCTAGTTTGTTAGTCGTATTTAGCATTGAAATGTTTTTACTTTCCTTCCATTCTTGTGGCCTATGATTTTCTTTGTCATTATTGCTTATACTATATTTCTTTTTATTATTATTATTTTTTATGTCAGGCTTGTAAATATTTTCTTTCTCAAGCATCATTTGAATACTATCTACAGATCCTGTAGTTTGATACATGCGAGTTTGTGGTTCCAATATTGTTTGTTCACTTTCAGTCTTATATAAATTATAATTACTTTTGCTAGATAAACTCTTTCTTTTACACTTTGAATTTTTCAATGTCTGCTGAGTATCCATGGCATTAAATTCATTATTTTTCAATTCACTTATCCAGTCAGTTTTTGTATGTGCAATATTCCATTCTTTTCGTCGCACACTACTTTTTGCAGGTGTAGGGATATATTCTGCAGTAGGAATATCATTGATATTATTTAATTCTATTTGCATATGTGCAAGCAACATAGGACTTGGAGTGTCCAAAATATAAGAATCCTGACGCACTAATTTTGGTGTTCGCTTAATAGTATTTGTTTCATTTATCACTGAAAATTCTTCTTTTTGATATGAATTTGAATCATTCAATGTAATAGGGACAATATTTAATGTTTTAGGCACTTCAGGTTTCCAATTATCTAACATTTTTTGTTCGACATTTGATTTAGTTGTATCAATAAGACTTTCTATTGAATCAATGCTTACAACGGTTGATGTTGGACTAAATGACTGCCCTTCTGTGAAATTAGTTTCACTATTTTGATTGGAAGATATTTCTTGTACTAATTCTGAATGACTACTTTGTTTGTGAACATATATATCTACATTTTCATTTGTTGTAATATCATATGTATTTTTTGTAGATAATTGATCTCCATCGATATTAGGCTCTGCATTAGGAGTTATATTTTCATTACCAAAATGAAATTTCTGATCAATTTCCTGTACTTCTGTATTATTTTCTATGGATTGACTTTCTTCACTAAATTTTCTATTGTACAAAGCTTTTAATCTTTTTTCTACTTGAATTGCTAAATATTTATAATATTTTACTTCTTTTCTAACATCTTCAGTTATCTAAAAATTGAAAAGGTAACAAAAAATGTATATTTAAAAATTTTATATAATAAATAATAAATTGTATATTCTAAATTAATTAAAATTCACATTAATAATAATAATAATATATTTACCATCGGTGGAAGAATAGGAACACCATTAATTTTTATGCAAGAAATATATGTTTGTTGCGCCATTTTTTTTTTTATTTATTTAATAATTTAATACAGNTGTAAATAATAATAATAATATTTATTCATTCGCCTAAGGTTATAACAGTCGAAAATGTATACTTCCATATATATGAATTGATAATTACTAATAACTTCGATATTAATATAGATTATTTATAATAATATTAACAAACATAGAAACAAATCATTCAAATTTCGAGTAAATAACTTGGATACAATAAAAATACGAATTATAAAATATCTATGAACATTTTTACTTAGGATTGGTCAATATGACTTTTAAAATCTGTTTTCAAATAGGAGAGTAGTCAGTAGAATTGTAAACTTCTATCGTCTTTTTCTTTTTATAAAAAAAAATAGATTTATATGTGAAAATAATAATAATTTATAATTTATAATTTTAAAAAACCGAAGAAGAGATTAATCTTTCGATTAATATATATATAAAAGTAAACATTTATAACGTTAGAAATTCGCCTTCGTCAAAAATCTTTACTGTACGACATTTCATTTAACATTACAATTAACAGTCTCATTTTATTGTATAAATAATAATGTTTAGAGTAAATTTAAGATTAATTTATAAACACTTTTTTCGAATATATGAAAAAAATACATATAAGTACACAACTGAAATAATCTTTGCTATATTACACTACTGCTGTACAATTAGTTCTTTACTGATCCGTACAGTACGCTCTTTTCGAAGTGCTAGTTAATTTATTTTTACAACTATTGATGGAAAGTAAATAATTCCAACAGATCAATATTATAACATTAAATTAGAATATTAATTATTATTAAGTAGCCCATTTTCGTTATTAATATTGTTTTGCTTTTTGTTTTAATATCTATTCACATTCCCATATTGAGGTTAAATTATATATTATAATTGTAATACTGTTTGTTTTTTTATACACAATATATAGAATATTTCGTAACAATTTATTATATATAAAATGTTTATATAATTATTCATTTTAAACAATAATTGTTGTTTGAAGCATATAATAATGTGTTATGTAACTTTGTTAAATTATCTATTTCTATATATAATTATTGATCACAATGTCATGGTTAATAATTTATTTTCAATAATCTAATCATATATTTTGTATTTTTACAGTTTGATGGGTGCAACTAAATTGCTCGGGTATTATATCAAGAGATATTGTTTGATAGTATCAATACCACTAATTACATTGACTTCTATATATTACGATCAAAAGCGTACTCGTTGGTGGAAAAATCAACAGTTACTTGAGCAGCAACAAAATAGTTAAGAAGTAAACTAATCAAGATGATAACTTTGAAATATCTGGTCAGTGTATATTATCCAGTAGTGATTCCTATAAGCGGATTTATATTTGGAAGTATTTTAGACCATTATGACAATTTAAGATTAACTAAATTCAGAGATAAATCTGCTTTATACGGAAGGGAACTTGCACCTGGAGAACCACCTTCGTGGCCATAATTTAGAATAACTATGAACATATTTAATTCAAATGTGTATTACAATTAAAACCTTTAATCTATGTAGACGAATTCAAATATAGATTTAAATTCATCTCTAAACGATTATACTATTTTATATAAGAATGTATTTATAGTCTAGTATTGTAATTTTATTTTCCTTTTTTTCTTTTTTCCTCAAATTTTATGTTAACTAAATAATCGGTATACTTAAAATAAATAAGTATTTAAAAAATAGTTATTATATCAATATTCTATTTTTAGATCTACTAGTTTTTTCATACATAGTTTTTAACTTGTAATCGTTGATTAAACTGAAACAATATTGGCTAAAGTATTACACCCAAAAACATAATTTTGTGCGTGATGCAAAATAATTAAAATTAGCTAGGTATAATGGCTAGATAATATATATAAAGTAATATAATAAAAATTCTCTTATATTATATATTAGCATTTAGAAATATAATATTATAAGATTAAGATAATTTAAAATGAGTATGGACTCATAAATTGAAAAAATAAACTCATAGATATTTTTTAGGTAATTACATTTATTTCTAGCAAATGTAAAGTATCTATTTGAAGACATACAATAACAAATATTGAAGAAATATTCTCAATTGTCCCCAAAGAAAATACCACTGATTACTACTATGTACATTTACTAGAGGGTTTGTAGATGGCGCTTGTGAAACGGCTTTGTAATCATTCATTTTAAGAACTATTTTTTTTAAAACATAAATTTTTAAATTACTAAATCATAATATCTATCCTTTTAGAATCAAATATTAGTTTTTATGAAGTATATGAAATTATTTTTTGTATTATTTATAATATAAAAGAAATTAATTTAATTTTGATTGATATATTAGTAATGCTAAAATGCGCGCGCATATCGACTCAGATAATACTGATTACGAAATATCCTGTGTTCTCAGTGCTGTCTACAGAAAGTGTCTATATCACGAGTAATAAATATTTTTTATTTTTGTTACCAAAAAACATTAACGGTAGATTTAATTTTAATTACTAAACTTAACCTTATACAAAAATATAATTAATGAGCTTATTATTTATTATGTCATATATCTTTAATTTTAAGAACCAATTAATAACGCAATATTACTATTGTTAAGAAGAATAATATCATATAGTGGTATGGATAAAAAGAAATTAGATATATATTCATAGAAATTAATAATTGAAATTATTACATAAAATTTACTTAGGTAGTTATTAAATATAATATAGCTACAATCTATTAAGTTACTAGCAAAAATTACAATTGAATATATATATATAAGAGAAGATGATATTTTTACAAATTATTATTATCACCAAAGAAATCATATATATATTTACATATATATATATTTTTCATGAAACATATGATAGATATGACATAGAGTGTATACGTTACTGTCCTAACCGGTGATGTTAGTTTCCTATTGGTTATTACATTATTGCTTGATGTCGTTTCACGAAATGGCGTTGGTTTGAAATTTGGGTGGGAGAAACTATACCAAGGGGAAAAGTGGGAAAGGAGAAGAAGTAGTAAGGCATTGATGAAAGCGAAATCGGCCATTTGCTAGGGATTCTTTAGTTAGCTAGGCTAGGCGATATAAACGTCTTGTTCGTATCTCTTCTATCCCCTCGTCACCATATTGTTAACGAAAAAACTATTTAGTGATTTTGTGTTACAATTTTGAATGTTTCTTGATTCGTAAGAATTTTGAATTATAGCGGCGATTACATTTTTTACAGAATGGGAGATAAAGAGTCTGCAACTATGTTAGCTATTAAGGCCACAATACGCGCTAATATGCTTGATACAGCACCACGATTAACGCCAACAGGAAAAATTAGTCATGCCAAAACTCGCGTTTATACACAACGATATCGCAAAGATTGGGAACAGATGCCGGATTTTAAAGGTACTTATTTAAATTTGAAGAAGTTCTTTTAATAGGGTTAATTATCTTGTTTAACATTTTTGGTTAATTTCGTGATTATATCGATCAGTTCACGAAAGAATAATTATTGTTGAGGAATAAGTGCAATTGAATAAAAACATTTTTGTCCGTTTACGAAAGTAGCTCTGATTATTTTTAGAGATACAATTGCAAAATTTTCCTTGCTTTCTCGAATAGGTATTTAATCTAACCAATAGTCTGAGGCCTGTGTAATTATAGAGATAAAACGGTTTCTTCTAGTTGTTTGTTGATTCCTCCAGTAGTAAATAATTTCTTTAAGGCTATTTCCGTTATGTTTTGAATCTAATCATTATAATGCTTCACAGTTATTATTATAATTATTTGTTTTGTTTTTCTTTTTCTCTAAAGAATGAAGATCGTCTACTAAAATATAACGTAAATTTATTAATATAAATAAAAGAATGTTTCTTTAGTATTCTTATTAGTTACTTTATAACATTGTTGTGTAATTGTTTAAATCATTGGTTCTGATTAAAAATACAAGGAATAGGTAAACGTGAATAACATATCAATTACAATCTGTTTTATTACAGGATGGTTGACGTCAGTATCAAATCAACCTACACGTGCTTTTTGCCTATATTGTCACAAAAATCTTCATGCTCATCGACTATCTCTTTTAAAACACACATGTACTATGAAACATCAACGAGCAGCTTTGTCGCATCTTGTGGAAAAACACAAAAATATAGAAAATAACAAATGTGGTACTATGGTTGATATGAAAGTTGAAGAAAGCAATGTTGTTGAGGTATAGATTTGTTAGATATTTTTAAATACTCATATATATATAGGAAAGATATTATATTATATATTTTATATTATATTTTTAGACTCTTGAAAGTACACAAGTAGAAACTGAAGAAAATGAAGATGACAATGAATATATTGTTGAAAGATTAGATGATGTAGATGATGATGTAGAATTAAATGAAGTACAAGAAAAGCAAGAAGAAGAGGAAGAAGTAGAATATGCAGATGTCGAAGAAGATGAACATGTACATATACCCTCTGATGAGGAAGATATTAAGCATATGAACAAAAAAGTTAAATTAGAATACGTGGTGAGTAGAAATTTAGAATCTAATTATTTGAGTTATTATATCATTAAAATATGTTTAAAAAAATAATATGACTACATATAAAGATTGTTGGTAGGAGGATTTTCAGGAAAATAGTAGGGATACTTTAGCAGAAGCAATGGCTCATGTACATGGTGAATATTTAGATGAAGTTGATGATCAAGAAAATATTCAAATGGAAATGATAGTAGAATCTGAAGATCAAAACGTTGAAATTCCAGAAATTTCAAATTTTACTAAAACTGTAGATAATAATAAAAAAAGGACAGAGGAACTTGAGAATAATAGATCTATTCTGCGTAAAATTAAACATGATAAGAGAGCAGGACTTAAACTATCGGTATTTACAGTAATAATATAATAAATTTAATTGATTATATTTTGTTGGCTCTTTCTTATTCATTTATATTTTAGCAAGAAGATACAAAGTCTCAAACAGATTCAGGACTAGTAATGACATGTCCCTTGCCATTATTGGGTACGACGACTTATCAAATAAATTCTTCAGTTGCTGGAACACCTACTACAATAGGGGTATTACAGCCAGTAAATACCCTTCCAATAGCACCGACGCAAAATAAAACAATTACTGTAACATCAGGTGGTAAAAAAGTAACTTTAACAGGTGGTCCTTTTCAACCCGGTACTCAATACATACTCAGTAAATTAAAGGGCAAGTTACCATCATTAATTATGACAGAAAAGACATCAATTAGTGCCAATAAGCAAGCTAACAAGTCATTACAAATAGACAAAGAAACACAAGAACAGTCGGTTATAGCTAGCACCAGTCAATCACTTCCAAAAAACGTATGTGAGATCAATTATTTCATTTTTAATATCTTAATACATTTAAGCTAATTTATATAAATTCTTTTTTTAATAGCATGTTATTTTGAAACCTGTTCAACTTGCAACAAAGAAGCCACGCGTTTCTACTTATGTAATTGATACCAGTAAAGGTGTTCCTGTTGTAGGATTACAAGTTAGTCTCTATAAACTTTTGGATGGCAGATGGACATTTTTAACCGAGAGGTATTATTTATATAAAATATTTTTTATCCACAAGTTTTGGATTATTAAAATAACATAGAGATAATAATTGGATATAAGTTTATTAAAAATAAAATTATATGTTTGCAGCAATACGAGTACCGATGGTAGATGTGCAAATTTGTTAGAAAAAGCGAAAGTCAATTTTACTACTGGTAGATATAAGATACATTTTGATATTGACAAATATTTCACTTTTAGAAAAATAGAGACTATATATCCATTTATAGAAATTGTTTTTGATGTAAAAAATCCAATTGGTCATTATCATATACCGATATTGTTAAGTCCATTTGGATACAGCACTTATCGTGACACTGATAGCTGAGTTGTAATCAAAAGTTGTAAATATTTTTTTAATTTTCTTAATAAATAATGAGTAATATAAGACATATATGTGACGATAATTAAGACTTTATAAAATTGAAAAAATGGATAATTTAATTTATATAAGAAAATACATTTTTGGATTTAATTCATTGTCATAATTATCAACACACAAATATACGTATATTATGTATATATATATATATATATATACATAATATACGTATATATATATATATATATTATATATATATATATATATATATACATATATATATATATCTCTTAAACTTAAGTTAAAGATTTAAAAAAATTATATGTAAAATATCTTTATTTTGTTATTTACAAATATGTATATAATTAATCGTAATATTTGTGATTTACTTGTTAAATAGTTCGCAACAGTGGGATTGGTATATCTAAGTTTAATAAAAAACTGGGGTAGAATAAAGACTAAAATTTCTATTTTACATGTAAATAACATTATAAATAAAAAAAGATTTATTAATGCATAACATATATTCCTATCTTGCTTCCTTTTTGTGTGTGTGTTATACACTACAATCAATACTCCTTAAAATTTGATTGAGACAAGTTGTAATTAACAAATTCTCTAATGATTCATTTTTATAACTTAATATTATGATTAAATTCAAAAATATTCGAACAAGAATATACCAATTTAATTATTATTAGAAGAAAGAAAACAAGAAAAACTTATATTAATGTAATATTTTTTTCAAATATACTCTCTATTATTAGTAGTTAATTTAAAAATATGAAAAAACTGTTACTTTACACGTGATAGGTTTTTTTTATTACCGATAGATGGTTACTGCAATGGCGGTCTAGTGAAGCTGTTTATGTTATTGAATTGTTTTGCAAAGTCTTGTAAAGTTGTTATGGATTTGAATCATAATATATTGTGTTTGTGAATTCTTAAAGTAAAATATAATTAAAAATGAATACTCCACCACCTAATAAAAAAAAGAGAAATAGACTTGGTGTTCAAATCGATTCTACAAGTATTACAAATAATGAAGTATTAAATGTTCAAGAAGCAGCAAGGTTTATTTTGGTATGCACAATTAATTATTATTTTTTAACGTTATTTACGTAGTAATTAAAAAATAAATATCATTTTTCGTTTATCAATTAAAACATAAAATATGCATAGTATAGGTTATATTAATTTTCAATGTTTTTAAAAACTTAATTCTATGATTTCTGTTTACATATATATTTTAATGTATTATGAACAGGTACATCCCATAGGTGAGGATAGTAATAAGCCAGTTAAAATAGATATAAACGAACCAATTCCTGTTATAAGTATTAAAAGCAGTGCACAGGATGAGAAAACATCTTCAAAGGAAAATTCTAATTTAGATAAAGAGAAAGAAGTTCTTAATAATTTACCTATAGCAAAATTTAGAGAAATAGAAGGATATGAAGAACAACTTGGAGAGGCCGAGCCTCTTCCAAATTCTTACGTTAGGTTTATGGAACGCAGTGGAGAAGAACTTGATGGTAACTATGATCGATAATCATATTTAATAACCAATTTTTTTGCTTATTAAGAAATTATCCAAATATTATAAAATCCTGTATATAAAATGTAGAATAAAATAAAGAATATATTATCTTTATAGGAGAAGTAGAATATGATTTGGATGAGGAAGATACCGCATGGCTATCTATAGTGAACGAAAGGCGAATAGCCTCAGGACTTCTGCCTCCATTAGAACCAGATATATTTGAATTATTAATGGATAGATTAGAAAAGGAATCTTATTTTCAACAAGAAAGTAATGGTGGAGTTGGTATTGCCGCTGATGAAGATGCAGTATGTTGTATATGTATGGATGGAGAATGTCAAAACAGTAATGCTATTTTATTTTGTGATATGTGCAATCTTGCTGTCCATCAAGATTGCTATGGTGTACCATATATTCCTGAAGGACAATGGTTATGTAGAAGATGTTTACAAAGTCCATCCAGAGCTGTTGATTGTGTATTATGTCCAAATAGAGGTGGTGCTTTTAAACAGACTGATCGTCCAGCAACATGGGCTCATGTAGTATGTGCTTTGTGGATACCAGAAGTAAGATTTGCTAATACAGTTTTCCTGGAACCAATAGATAGCATAGAAAGTATTCCTGCAGCTCGTTGGAGGCTAGCTTGTTCTGTTTGTAAACGTAGAGGTGCAGGTGCATGTATTCAATGTCACAAAACTAACTGTTATGCAGCATTTCATGTTACCTGTGCACAACAAGCAGGCCTTTGTATGCGTATGCGAACAGTACAACCTGCTAATGGAGAACCAATGCTTGTTCAAAAAACAGCTTATTGTGAGACACATACACCAGCAGATTATCAACCTTCTACAAATCCTGCTGATGCAAGACGAAGAGCAATAGCTAATAAAAAGAGTTCATCTGCGCCAGTTATATCAATACCTACGATACCACCTGAACGTATAAAAGAAATTGCTAGGTAAGACATAGGTGCAATCCTTTATTTCCTAATTTTTTCATCCATAGATAATCATGGTTTATGAAATATAATTGTGAATGAATAGTAATTTAGAAAACATTAATTAGTTTAGCAGAAGGTATCCCAAAGAAAAGCCAGTTGATTCAACGTCTTATAGCATACTGGACACTGAAACGTCAATACAGGAACGGTGTTCCTCTTCTAAGAAGATTGCAAAGTTCGCATCCACAATCAAGACCTCCTCCATTAGGAGGTAATTATTCGCCATCTCCAGATAGTGAATTACGCGGAGAACTTTACCGTCAACTTAAATACTGGCAATGTTTACGACAGGATTTAGAACGTGCTCGATTACTATGTGAATTAGTACGGAAACGAGAAAAGCTGAAGAAAGAATTATTTAAAGTGTTGGTACTTTTTATATTACTTTTTAAGCAATATTTTTTGATTTAATACTGTTTAGAATAATATAAAAATATTACAGGAAAGAAAAATGTTTATGGTTTGAATTACGACCTTTAGAAAGTATTTTGATTATGTTATTAGAAGCTATTAAATTAAGAGATGTCAATGATGTATTTGGTCAACCAGTTAATATTAAAGAAGTTCCTGATTACCTTGACATAGTTTCACATCCAATGGATCTTTCTACTATGCAAGTAGGTATATATATATCCACTTTGTCGTAACATTTTTTTGCGACACCCTATATATATATATATTTATTGTATGTGTGTAGTGAATATTATTTTAATTATATTTTTAACAATTATTTTTATACATTATAGAATAAAATCGACAGACAGGAATATGACACTATTGGTGCTTTTGAAGCAGATTTTAACTTAATGGTTAATAATTGTTTGGCTTATAATCGTAAAGATACTATGTTTTATAGAGCAGGATTGAAAATGAAAGAGCAGGGTGGTTTCCTTATAGAACAAGCTTGTAAAGATTATCCAGAACTTAATACTCTTTGTCAAACAGAGCCAAGTGTTACTAAATCTAGAAAAAGAGATAGATCTAGTCGTAATCGCAATGAAATAGAATTAAACACAGGAGAAAAAGAAGTAGGGGCTGGTGGTGTCAATCGAAGAACAGCTGTGCTGTTTACCCGTAAGGCCAAAGCTCGTGCTAGCAGAAGCGGACAAATGTTTCTTCCAGAACATAATCAAAAGAAACAAAGCGATAGTTTCAAAGTGTACAGGTAAATAATTTTACATAAATTATTATATGTGTATGTGGAAAAGGCTTGGAGAATAAAAATAGGATGATTTGTATATTTAATTGTATATAACAGTTCTCTATACGAAAACTTAATTAAATTTACAGAAGTGGAACAATGGATAGTGATGTTGGTGAAGGAGAAAGTCAATCATCAAGTTGTAGTAGTTGTTCAACAAGCAGATCTGCTACACCAGAACAAGAAGAAGAAAAACAGATATTAAATACTAGCGAAACTAATACAGAAACTAATAACAAAGAAGAAAGTAATGAGAATATTTTAGAAGCCTTACAGCTTGTATGGGCCAAATGTCGCGGATATCCTTGGTATCCAGCTCTAATTATAGATCCTAGTACACCTCGTGGTACCGTACATAAAGGTGTGCCTATTCCAGCTCCTCCTGACGATGTATTAGCGTTAGCAAATAATTACAAAGAACCAGTCTTCCTTGTTCTTTTCTTTGACACAAAACGCACTTGGTAAAGAAAAACTTAATAATATGATATATTTGTTCAATAAACATAATTATTTCTATATTATTATTATTATTATTCACTTTATGCAGGCAATGGTTACCTGGTGAAAAATTAGAAAAATTAGGTGCATCTAAACAAGTTGATGCAGCTAAATTAATTGAATCCCGTAAACCTGCTGATAGAAAAGCTGTAAAAAAGGCCTATCAAGAAGCTTTACATTACCGGAAACAAACACATGATACTGCATTAAATCCACCATCAAACGTGTAATTTATGTATCTAGTAGTATTTTGGAAGTATTCCAATTTTTTATAAATTTCAACTTGTTCTATGAAACATTGATTACGACTTATTTTTAAAAACCATTTAATAATTATATAGGAATATAGTAATAAGTATGTATGTATATTTAAATGCTTTATATATTTAAGCTTTTTAGCTTAAATATATACTTTACTGGTTTTTATATTTTATTTAAAATATACATAGATTAATAAAGTGAAAAATTAAATTCATACAATACCAATATTTAATTATGTTGAACAATTTTATCGAGTTCATTAGCATACATGTCTAGCCGTTGGGTCATCTAAAAAAAACATATATAAAATATTAATTTATTTTTGTAAATAATGAATATACATTGTACATTGCATGCATTTGATACTTATAAATTAGTTACTATTTGGAAATTGGTATATATTTCTATAAGAAACAAGTACTTACTCTAAATCCCCACAAATCTTTTGCTTGTCTGCAGAGATTGAGATCCAAATCTGCAATAAGTAATCCATCATTAGATCTACTTAAACCTGGAGTACGTGTTCCGTCAGGCGCAGTAATATAGGAAGAGCCATAAAAGTGTCCTAAATCATAATGAGATGGTTTTCCATCACCCGATGTAAATTTATTAGGAAATATTTCAGTCCCAACCCTATTGATGGCACACGTAAAATAGTTATTAGCAATTGCAGCACATCTTGCTTCTATAGGCCATAAAGGTTCAGATAAATTACCAACAGTGGCCGATGGATTAAAGACAACCTAAATATATATGTTATAATAAATATATGTTTGATTTAAGTTGCAGAAAGAAAAAAATAATAATATATTTACTTCTGCTCCTTTTAATCCAAACATAAGCCAGTTTAAAGGATGATGACGCCCATAACAAATATTAACAGCAATACGCCCGTAACAAGTATCAAAAACAGGATGTCCTGTATTTCCCTCCATATAATAAGTAGATTCATTGAAATCTCCAACACGAGGTATATGATTTTTTCTGTGTTTACCAATAATTTTACCATCAACATTAATAATAACAGATGTATTCCATAAAGTATCTCCATTAACACTATCCCTTTCCAAAATTGGAGAAATAATAATCATATTATGTTCTTTTGCTAATTTTGATAATAATAAACTTGATGGACCATTTTTAGCATCTTCGGCGAACTCACACCATGGATATTTTTCTCTTGTACAGAAAGCGAATGGCATAGCTGTAATATAATAACCATTTTATAGAAATTATTTCAATATAAATAATGAACTCTATATTGAGATATTGCTTTATAAAAAGTCTTATATATACACATATAATATATAAACGTACTCCAAGCTTCTTGTAGACAAATTATATTAACTTTGCAAGTAGCTGCATAATCAATATATTCTTTTATTTTATTATGTATCGCATTCCTTTGATTTTCTACTGGATCTGTTGTTGGTAGAACAATTGAATGTTGAATTAATCCTACACGGACAATGCGTTTAGGACGTAATTGTTCTTCAACAATACTATCTAATATCCAACCTTGTCTTTCTAAATTGTTACTTTTTTCCCATTCTGGTAAATCTAACTTTCTATATTAACAAATTATAATATTTTTATTTTACTTATGTTAACTGAACAAATAAATACTTAATATAAATAAAATATAACCTATTATTCTTGAAATATGTGCAGATACATTACTTAAGTAACAAAATACAAATTTTAATTAAATCTTACTTTATTTGACGGCCATACAAAAGACGATTAATTTCTGGTAAAACCTCATCTGGCAGATGCGTTTTTAAAATGTCATCAATAGTTGATTTATACATCCTTCAAATTATATCTCTTTATATTGATAAATTAGAAAAATTAACAAAAAAATATGTTAAATTCAAGATGTGAATACATAAAAAGAAACTGTAATAAATGTAAACAAAATCTATTGTTATATAACGAATCTTATCGTTATCAAAATTTCTCAGATCAGGGTAATTATATCCCAATGTAAATAAGAGACATTTTATTACTTAGAATAGTAGAAACCACTTTATTTGTCAAGTCGAATAATACAGTAAGTGTCATTTAAAATCGTACACCATTACGCTTATTAGATTTTTGAACGTTGTTAATGCAGTCATCACTGGTTAGGAACGTTAAATACATGTATTTTGGTTTAAATAATTCAACACACCTCAAATGATTGTTAATTAATCGAAGAAAATGTATATTGTTGTTTAAAAGCATGGATCTACTGTTCGATACACCATCCTCTTTGAAATCCCCCGTTAGACTAACTCGTTGTCCTCTATGTAAATTCTTTTATTGATTGTTATTTATATGACTTTCAGAAGAGTAAATTTTATTTATTAGGAATATTATTTACGTTATACGTATATAGCCTTCGGGGGAAATAATATAAACAATAATCAATAAAAGAACTTACATAGGGGACAACGAGCTAGTCTAACGGGGGATTTCGAAGAAGACGGTTCATTGAACGGTACATCCATATTTTTAAATTACAATATATATTTCCTTCGATTAATTAACAATCAATTAAGGTGTGTTGAATTATTTAAACCAAAATACATGTATTTAACGTTCCTAGCCAGTGATGACTGCATTTACAATGTTCAAAAATTTAATAAGCGTAATGATGTACGATTTTAAATGACACTCACTGTAGTTCAAAATTTGCATGCATGAATAGAAATAATTAACATTATTTTTTAATAATATTATTATTGAATTGTCATTGTCGTTAATGTTATACATTTTTATATTTCTGGACATCAAACTTAACTGTTTATAAAAGAAGAGAAGTTTTATAATATATATATATATATAAAACATGTACTGTGGCAAATTTTGTATTTCTTTTTAATTGTTTTATATAATAAATTAACGCGCTGCACACACACACAATTATATTTATATATTGTAAAAAATAATACACATTAGTATTTTATTAATCACTGTTTTTGAGGTTATTATTCTGATAATTTTGTAAACGAAAACATTTCCATAAGCCATATCGAGTTTCCCAATCAATGAAAAATAATTCTGGTTTGTACCAGAAAATATGATGTACTACAAAATTATATTGAGATTTAATTGGTGGATTTAAATGCGGAGCCCATTGTGCTCTTTCCATCATAATTTTGTTGACGTATTCATAAAATACTTTAGCATTATGAATCCAACATAAAAGAGACATAATTGATATAACTACAGCATGTATATGATGATCTGCTATGCTATGAAGATTATTTTCTTGTAAAATTAAATCTTGTAAGTTCATAGTTAAACAAACTAATGCTGCAGCCATGAAACTGCAAGGTACTTCAATTGCTATGATACACATTGTGCAATAACTAGTTTCTAAATTCATGCGGGATGTACGATGATTCAATATACTTTTAAGTAAACTATCGTGTAGAATTTCACGATGAACTTTAAAGAATATTTTATCTTCGTTGTAACAATTGCTAAATTTTAAACCGAAGTCTATATTTTCAAAGAAAATTTTAGGAGTATCAAAATGTAATCTATTTCCATTCCGATCAATCAAATATTGCATAACTCTATTACCTAATAAACTGACTATTTTACTATTCGATGCTATCATTTGCATCAATAGTGAAAATATTGTTGGCGTTAAAGTTTTTTCATACAGAGTCGCTTGATGCATATAAGCTGTATATTCTAAAATACCACCAAATTCCAATATAATATTATCATTCATATTTTTTTGCATAGTCCATGAGCACATATGATGTATAATGATGAGAAGTTGATCATTGGATAAATGTTTAATCATGTTTCTGAGACATATTTCTAAACCTTTTTTCAGTTTTTTACAAGAAATTAATGTATCATATGCATTTGTATTTTTTAAAGTTTTATAAAATAAGTTTAAAAGTCTTTCTATCGCAGTTACTGTGTCATTACTTTCAGGCCATTTATAAGTATCTAATATTTCATATAGAATTTTGATAATAGCTCTGTTGTCATACACATTCGTATTTATTCTATTTGATTCTACTAAGTCACAGATTGTATGAACGACTATTGAACCATTAACACCATGTTCCAATAAGATATTTGTTATCTCCAGACAAAAAGTTTCGAATTTCCACAATTTATCTTCATTAATTGTATTGATAACAGCATATACAATTTGTTTCGTTTTTGCAGGAACATATAATTTCAACAAAGAACGATAACAATTTTTTACAAATCGCATTTTTCGTCGACGTTTCCATTTACACACATTTGCTTTAGATATTTCTCCATAATAAAAAAGTATTTTAATCATAAGGGTCATTACTATATCCGGTTCATAATCTTTTAATTGATTCCGATCGGAAATTATTTTTATCATTTTGTTAAGAGCTTTACCTTGATACATCTGCAGATGTAAAAAATTTAAAAGATAATATTTACATACACGGTATAGCTTTTCGTTCGTTCAACTTTAGTAATCATTAAAACAAGACTCCTTTATGATATTAATATTAATATAATATTATATTTATATGTGCGTCTCTAACATAAAGAAGATAATTGAAAATGAATACCATTGTATATTATCAGTTTTTTAAAAAGAAGATACAACAGTATTTCAAATAATAGATTATATATATGTCTATATTGTCTTATGACTATAGTTTTTTAGTATTATGCGTATAGAAATTTAATATTTACAAAGGAGCAGAATGTTTAGTGGTATCTATGGATACTATTATTTTTTATACATCTATATATATATATATATCACTAATAGAATATATCACAGATTTCTATATATAATTCCTGACTTATACAAGATTGTTAAATTTTTACAATATAAAATATTAATTTTTCTTCGGTTTATATTTTTAATATACTTAAAACCAAAGATCACCACCAACGTCTTCTTCTTGCTGTAAAGGTTGTTGTTGATTTTCTTCTTTACATTGTGCAATATTATTCTCAGTATTAGTTTTATCTTCTCGTGCTGGTAGTCCAGCCAATAGAAAATCAGATGGATCATAATTTGGATCGACATCCATACTTTCATCTAAAAGCAATATTATAGATAATGCAAGTTGTTCTAAGCAATATTATAGATAATACAAGTTGTTCTAAGCAATATTTAGTTATTCGTTTAATTTATATATATTTATATATTTGTTTCTTATTTTTTAAATATCGGTTACCTTGTTGGAGTAATTGCTGTTCTCCCATATAAAATCCAACATTACCTAATTGTACCATTGCTTCCGCTGCTTGCTGACTGTCATCGTCAGCCAAAACTACTCCTCCTCTTTCTATTCTAACTTCACTTAATTCAAGCGTTTCCATTTCATTATGTTCAGATTGTTCATCTGTTCCAAATGGAACTTCATCAAATTCATCTTCGCTGGAGAATTGTAGATCTAAAATTACAAATGAGGGTTTTTACAATACAGTTGTATATTTTCAAATTAAAGAAAAATATTTTTTTAATATGCTTATATTTTACCTTCTTCAAGTACATCTTTTTTCTTAGAATGTACATTTCTTCCAGCATCAATTTCCATATCACCTTCCACATCAACAAAATCGAAATCATCAATGTTTGGTTTTCCAAATGGATTTTCTGGTGAACTAGTTTGACTCTGCAAAAAAATTAAAAAAAAAACGCTTATAATAGATTACAAATATTAATTTTATTAGATATTTATCAATTTCATTATTAATATTATAATAGATTAAACTTATAAATAATAAATTCTTACCCCTCTGAATTCAGGTTCTACAATAGTATAATTTTCTTCGTCTGGACCAAGCCACGAAGAATCTATATCTGCTTGCTCCATTGCTCGTTTTTGGACCAACAATATATTATTTTCTAGTTGAGTTACATGCTCATCGTACTGAAATATATGTTTTTATTTATTTAATGGCATTATAAGAATAATAAATATAGGATATATGCTGAAAAAATAAAGAGAGAACATCTGTGTTTTTCTTAATCTTACTTCGTCTAAGGTCTCTTTACAAACTTTAACAAGTACTTCAGCTTTTTGTGTAAATAGAGACTCTTTTCCATTGTAAATTATACAATTTTCCAAAATTTGTTCAATATCTCGAACGAATTCATGACGGCTGTGATATTTATGAGCTTTAAAAGAAATATGTATAAACAAAATTAATCAAAATATAACAGATGCATATATATCAGAACAATGTCGGATCAAAAATAACATCATTACCTGAAACTTTTTTTGAAATAGTCTCTAAATCCATTGGACGTTTAATTACATTATAATAATCCTTCACTGATTTCTTACTAACAGGTTTTATGAATGGCCAGGCTTCTGTCATGGATTTCAATTTATTATTGACAACATTGTCCAAAATAAATGTAAGAGCTACTTGATCATTGTCATCAAGAAGAGGATTAATTGCTTTTTCCAATCTCATTAAACGATCTTCTTTTTCACCAAGTTTTTCTACGCATGTGTCTAGTATACGTTTGGCTGTTGCTGTTAATGTGGAGTCTGGTCCATTATAAAGTGTAGAGTTTTCAACTATTTGATTAACATCAGCCAAAAATTCTTCTCTACTTTGGTATTTCTTTAATCTTAAATTTTCACGTATTGTTTGTAAATTCATAGGTTTTTGTATAATTTTATAATAATCAGTAACAACCTAAACAAATATTAATAAAATACACAGATATATCACATATGAATATGTAACTTTGATATATTACATATCAAAGTTTCACTTTTGTTTTTCTTAATTATTTACTCAAAATGAAAATATACCTTTGGATTAACTGGGAAAAGAAAAGGTTGAACATCTGGTAAATCTCTCAGTTCATTTAGGATATTTTCTAGCATAGTTGACATAACAACAACAGGATCAGTTCTACGACGATTGGCTGGTCTTTGTTGCCTCTTAAGATAATCACAGTGATCATCTCCAATAGCTCTTCTTCTTTTCTTCGAATTGACTGCTTCTTTTGGAACTTTTAATAGTAAAGTACGTCTTTTCATTTCTTCCGCGTGCTGTTTAAAAATTAAAAAATTAAAAAGTAGTAATATATTAAATATATTTAAATATGATATTTTATATAAGAAAAAATATTTCTAATATATAATATTGTAAAACCTTAATCAATTTAGATGATAATTTAACTTTTGTTCCATCGACATTAACAAGGTCCTGATCATCAGTATTAAGTTGCTTCTCTATTTCTTCTTCTTGTTCTTCAGTCATAGCAACATTAACTGGAGCAGTTGTTACATTATTTTGGTATAATGGACAAGCTTTATTAGTTCGCATGTGACCTACGTTACCACAAGCACCGCATTTTAATTTTAAATCTGGTTTGAGTTTAGGTTTTTTACGTTTAGAAGGAGAAATTTCAGGTTTAGGATGTTTAGAAGCTGGGGAAGTGGATTGGTAATTACAGAATGGAAGGATACTAGTAGAGGATGTAGTGGTAGGAGTATTAGTGCTGCTGCGATCAAACATAGGATTAATGGAGCTGCTTGGGCCAATGAAACCACCACCTTGCATACGTTCTCGTTCTTGATTTCGTTTTATTCTTCTTAATTGCTCTTGGATTCTTCTCTTTTCTCTTTTCATTTCTTCTTTTTGTGCTTCATCTAATGTAGCAAACTGTTTAATAAATGTTTCATCTTTAGAATTTCTTATCTTTAAATAAGTGTCTATTACAGCTGGCTTTCTAACTAATTCAACTCTAGTGAATTCTTTTCCTTCTTGATTTCTAAAAGTGCGATAAATCTTAAGTAATCTTCCTTGCTGCGTGCCAAAATTGTTAACAGGATTGTTGTCTTCCTCTTCGTCTCTTTTTTTTTCTTTAGGTTTTTTATCTTGTTCCTGCACTTCGTCTATCATCATTTTTCGCAATGCATGCCTCTGTTGCTCTTCTCGTTCCAAGGATAATTGAGTACTCGTTTTTTTATTAGATAACATATTCTCTATATTTTTACCCATTTCCTCTATATCAGAACTATCTTCTTCGGAACTTTCACCTTCATCTGTACTTAGAACCTCATTGGATGACAAAACACGATTTTGTAAGTCAAAGATTCTTTGACATTCTTCTTTATATCTTTCTTGGTGCTCTGCTATAGAAAATCTATTACCTCGTGAAAACTTTGTCATACCTTCTTCTCCAGCTTTTGCTTTTTCGGTAGATAATGTTCTTACCACATCTATAACTTCCCAACGTGAAAGCTTTTTTATTTCTTCTTCTGGAACACCAAACTTTCTAAGAAGTGCCTTTGCATTATTTAATGAAAGTCTTCTTAAATCTGCATCCGTTCCTGTTACTGTTCTTTTTGGCTGTGCTTCTTGTTCTTCCTATTTTATTAAGATATTAATTTAATAAATAGATAAAGAAAAAAAGAAAAATATAATATTAATAATATAAAACATTATACTAACTTTACTGATAGTTGGCTTATTGGGTACTCTAACATATGAGAAGCCTTCACCACACCCTGTTGGATCAGCTGGACCAGCTAGTTGCAATAAACATTTTCCTTTCATAGCTTGAATATATGCACGAGTTGTATTCCATGGGGCCACTTTGACTTCATCATCCATCTTCAATTGCATTTCTTCATCGTCATCATCTTGAGGTGTAAACAGGAATTTTTCACCATATCCAGCATCTTTTAATCTTTGTTCTGCTGCAATCATACTAAAGTAGGAACAGCATTGTTCTGGAGATACCATAGCTCTAATTTCTTCTTCCGTTGGTAATCTGAAATCTGGCTTTATTACCCACCAATTGGAGTCCATTCCTATACAAAAATTAAAACATAGATTGCTTATGCTTAATATACAAATTATTCTTATTCATAAAAATATATATATGTACCTGTTCTTTTAAAATCAGCGCATAGTTTTAATCGCTTTCTAATACTACTCTCACTATGAGAAGGAAAAGCTTTTTTAATGTCATCCATCTTAATTCGTCTAGGCGTATCTCTAGATTTCCAAAATAATCTATAAATAAAGACCTGTAAGAAATCTCTTACAAAATTATTTGCTCTTTTGGAATTTGGTCCAGGTACCTCATATAGAGGACATTCTTGGCCTGCAACAAATAGTGCATCCATTTCTCTTATAAAATATTGTTGCCTGGTCCTAATAATTAGAAAGTCAGTCTCAGGAATTTTATGTTCATAAATTGGAGCCCTGTACATATTATTTTCAACAGCTTGTATGCTTTGACCAGGTGTAAGAATTCCAAGAAATGGACTGGTATGGGCATAAGCCGTTTCTCCATATTTGTATTTTTGTGGACCTTGATCTTTTCCTGCTTTTCTTTTATAATAATTTTTTACTTTTGAACACATTCCTACTTGATTTATTAACGGTGGATGTTCTTCAGAAAATTCAATGAGAACTATTTCACCATCTCTTCCTGTTAAATCTTCAGCTGTTCTCATGAAGAAAACATCACCACCACCAGATGCAATTCTTTCTTGTTCTCTTTGTTTTGCCTTCTTTTTAATATGTTTGATCAAAGGTAGAACACTATGTGGACCAGGTAGTGCAAGTGGACCATGACTGTATCTTCGCAATGGTGGCCTATGGAAATTTCGAAGACGCATTGGGCCCATATGGGTTTGAACAAAAGGTGCACGTAATTCTACTACGGGTGTACTATGTTGTATTAAGTTACCTCCTCCAACTTTTAAGCGTAATGTTGTTTCTGATGACCGAGGCATATAATAAGTATCATTTGATATATTAAATGGATCTCTGTCAGGTGATTTTGGTGGTGGTGGGGGTGTATCTTCTTCAAGAACATTTATTACTCCAGCTTTGCCTAACAATAATTTACTTTTTTTAACGTGTGGATGCGGTATCTTTACTTTTGGTTGGGGTCCGTTATCTTTATGAAGAAGTGCAGGATCAATATCATCGGGTATACCAAGAACTATATTTTCATCATTAGGATCTAATGTAAGTATCTTAGGTTTAGGAATTTTTTTCATATTTTCTGGATCCCAAATGACTTCTTCTTCCCAAAGTCCATATACTAATTCTTCATTTTCAACTGGGAAAATGGAATACCAAGTGTCATCATAATTTTCTTCTCTTTGTTGTTGTTGTTGATTTCCTTTATTTATGTTTATTTTAGCTTTTTGAGACTGCATATGTAATGGTGTAGTAATCTGTGAAGTTGCTAAGCGTACATTTGGTGCCACTGGTACTGCTCCACCTTTTCCTGGTTGACTAAATGCTTGAGCTGTTCTATTTACACTAGATGGAACCCATCCAGCTGCATTATTTTTACTATTTAGTTTCTGTGTTACTTTATGCTTTATGTCATCACCATTCCAAACAACATCATCTTCCCAATGTAATTGCGATACCATTAAAAAAGCATCATCAGAAAATTGTTCATTATTTGTTTTATTGTTTTGTTGCTCTGATTTATCTATTATCTTAAAGCCATAATTAAAGCCATCCCCAGTTTCAGGAACTTGTAACATATCATACCATAATTGTGCAGGACCAAATCGCCAATCTGCCACTTTTGGTCCCATATCACCATTTTCACCAGCTTCTCCAGTTTTTCCAACTTGTTCCTTATCTTCTACTGGTAATAACAATTTAGTTTCGTCATCAGAACGACATAAATCTAGAGTTGGATCTGGTCCATATTGCATTACCCAACCCTTAAATTTAAGTTTTCTATCATCTTGATCTGATCCAGAATCGGAATCTCTAATATCATGATGCCGTCTCTTTTTACGTCTTTTTCTAACACCTCTCCAAATTTGCGGAAGGCTACTTGGTTTTCCAGGACCGAATAGCCTTGAAAATCTAAGAACCTTATTTGCACGAAAATCAGGAAATAATTCAGTTACATTGATGTTAGCATATTTAGAAGGTAACATAGAGGCTAGAGGAGTTTCAAGTTTACGTTGTCGTGCTGCTTCTACTTCTTCTGCTGTGAGTATTTCTTTTTCTTCCGGTATAGGTGGTGGTGGCATTAATTGGGTATCGGATTTACTTATGACTTCTTCATCATCTGCATCATAATCTGCATTTTCTTTTTCAATCTTTGGATTTAATATACTGTTTGATCCATTATCTTCATTTATATCATCAGCCAATTCATTTATATCAGAAAAATCAAGAGCAGATGGTGACTTTACAAGATAATCTGCATCTTTCTCCAATGCAGATGCTTTTTCCTCTTTACAGTTATCTATTTCCGTACTGTTTTCACCATTACCATTTTCACTTGGCATCATTTCTTTAATAAATGAGCTCAAACCGAGACGACCAAGAGAGGCTAAATGTTGTTTTGCTTCAGCATCTAGAATATCATCTTCCAACTGACCATTATCATCGATATTGCCAAATAAAAATCCTGTCATATTTCCTAATGCAAAGTCTTTATCATTTTCTTCCTCCGAATCACCCATTGTTTTTTAATTTAATGTGTGTTGTGTGTGTGTATTACAAAATAAACAATATTCTTATATGCATATAAACATACAGTTAACAATGGTTCATTGAAACTGTAAATATAACAAAAATGCACTTTTGTACAAAATAATCGTCCAAATTATGTTTATATTTTGTAGTATAGACAAGAAAAACAGTAAACAAACCAATAAAATTAAACTTATTAGATTGACCAAGTAAAACGCGGATAATGTAGCTTCATACAGAACCTTTTATATAGTTCTTAACTCATGGAGTGTTCTCAAATTGACATTAATAATAGAATACTAGAAATACGATTGGTTGTTCAATTTGAAGGTAGAATATTATCAATTAATCACGTACAAACGTTCAATCCTTAGATATATTCAATGAATTAATTGTTTCTTATTTTTAAATATTTAATAACTTTATGACTTATAATAATACGTTGTTTACGATGTATCGATATTTCGATTATAATTATTTGTATGGAATTGTAAATAATAAAAAAATATAATGATCGATTTCTATGGAAGTTGAAACGGAAGGCTTCGTTCGAAATCGCGATTGTTCGGCTGTGTTCGTATAACTTCCAGTTCTAACCGCTTGGAGAGCTTTATGTAAGGAAAGTGGGGGAAAGTAAGAGATCTAACTTTGCACCAGTCATTGGCAGTACTTCTTCCTGTGTCCGCAGCTCTGGTGGGATTTGTTCTGCGATCAGTGGGTACGTTCGTGGAAATATTTAAGTTTGTTTCAAAGGCTTATTTGCTCCCGGTGTCTTTGTGAAACAGTGCATATCGTTTGAGTATTTGATAAGCAGGTGTCCCATTGACAATAAAAGGTTGATGTTTCGCTGAGAATTATGTCGGATACTGATGCAGGATTACGATCGGTCACACGTCAAGTCAGCTGACATATTGCGCTCCACTACACCGCTACAGCCTTCGGTAAGTGTCGCAATCCCAAACCGCCTGTTACTCTCCCGAGGAAGAAACTATTTTTATCAAATAGCCACTACACTAATCTCTTCTACTACGTAATCGTTTTCTATCGATAGCTCGCTGCTACGTCGATATATTACATTTAATTGCAACGAATAATAATAAATATCTTAGAAAATGTAATAAGCTTGAAAGAAACTGAGAATGTAATCTCCATAGTATGAAACAAAGGATGTGCGACGCAATTTGTGAGCTAAGTGCGTATTCAAGGATGGTAGCCATGTCTTCGCTCTTTCTCTTTCCCTTCCTCTTACTCCTTCCCCTTTCCCTCTCTTTCCTCCCTTTCTCGTCGTCACTGTTCCTCGACGATAGCCTTTGCGTGCGTTGCGTTGTTCTCTGACTCCGTGAATCTACAGCTACCAACAACGGCTACGCTTACGATAACTGCTACTATTATCACTATGATAGCGCGAGCTTTACTCTGATTTTAACTACATAAATGTAGTTTAATATAAATACGTTCGTCTATACACTAAACTCTATATCTTGTATCCCTTTGAATAGTTCCTCTCTTCTCTTCGCCTGTTTGTCCCCTTTCTTTCTGGCGTATCGCCATCTACAAATGTCGCGTAGCAGTGTAGTTTTGATCGTCATCGTCTTCTCGTCATTGCCTTTGTCTTACTCTTTTTCTTTGTCGTCGTCGTACTCGTCGTCGTTGTCATATTTGCGTTTGAATATCCTTCAAAGCATATATTCAAAGTACTCGCGGCAATATAACCGACTTCAATAAACTTTCTTATTCCTCTATTTATATATTCTTCATCTATACACATACGTACATGCTACATAGATGACTTTTTGTATTAGCATCGCGGATGACGACGATGACGAGGACGAGGAAGTCGATAACGAGCGACTCTCGGAAGGTAGTTATCAGACTCTCCATTCCATTGGACGTTAACTCATATAAATGGTATACTATTCGTACAATAAATATAAATAATCAAAGACGTTTGAATTACTTGACAATTTTTACAAAAAATCGTGATTTTAAAACGGCTGATAACGGATACACGTGACCCCGTACTTCGTACTCTTTCTCATCGTCATCGTCATCGTCATCATCGTACATACATACGTTCGTGATATTAAAAGAATACTGGATTTCTTTGTAACGTGATAATTATAACACTTTTCTAAAGTAGTCAACTTTCGTTATTCCGTAAGGTGCGTTCTAAACTCTTACTATCTCATATATTAAGTTAGTATAAAGGCATTTCGATCTCATGTCGAACATTACTTTCCTTCTTGTGGCGTATCTCTCTCTCTCTCTCGTTCTCTTTCTATTTCTAATATATATATATTATAATTGTATGCTAAATAAGAGGAAATGAATCCCTATGTCACGTGATAAATTGAAATTGCTGCACCGAAAGTTAGTTTGCGTGTGTATCTTGGTAGGTCTTATTACACTACAGAAATTTTTACTTTATATTCATTAGAAATTAATAATTAACGCAAAAGATCTTGGAAATGACCTGAGTCCTCGTTTAACATGAGTTTGCTTTTTTTTGTTTGCTCCTTTTCTTCTTTTTTCTCTTACTCAGTTCGCAATTCGATTGAATTCGAAATTTTTAAAAAGATTACAACATCATAAATGTAAACTACTTTGATTGGAATTAATCCGAATAGATAATTAATATGATATTTTTGTATATATTTCAAGAGAATATTATTCTTTCGTACGAGATTATAGGCATGCATTTTAAATTCAATGACTATGTTATTTATGATATGAATTTCGTATTATAATTAACGTTTGATTTTGGCATTTATCCAAATCAATTGCTGAAATAGACAAAATACGAGAATAGACAATAATAAAAAGAAAGAGAAACAGAGAGAGAAAAATATACATATCTCTTTCAAGAGATAATTATTTTCTGCGACAAAAAATAACGAATAAAATATCTGCATGTGGCACACGCGTTGATTGGTTATTATTACTTTTTATAATAAGTTTCTCCCGATGCATTATGCGCTTTACGATTTAAGTTTTATTCCTTTAATCTCGGCTTCAATCGCGAAACAGATGTGGTGATTATTTAATGTTTTAACGAATAGATCATACGAGAATTAAGATAACGCTACTTTAATTGTATGACTTTGTAAAGGTCGAAAATCTATAAAACATATAGTGCCATTGTAGCCCTATAAAGATACATACACAGTGTAAATGAAATACATATTATCTCTCTAATGACAGGATAGATCATTTTTTAATAATCTTTACTAATAATAATAATAATAATCTTTTACATGAATATATTATTTATTTCATTATTATATAATTTTAAATTACATTCTAGTAATGGGAATAAAATAAACTACGAAATAAGTTTTGTATTAATTATTCGTTTAATTTGTTATTATTATTTTTAATTAATACGCAAGACATGGTATATCTCTGAAGTTTTATCAAGAATAAAAGAGAAGTTCTCCTCAAATGAAGAAATTGTTTTTAGCTTTTTTGAGAGAGAGAGAGAAAGTTGTACTTTCGCAGTTCTTTGGATGATGTTTTTTCTTGTTTTTCTTTGATCAATATTGTTTTTTAATTTTATATAAATTTGTTTAAAATATTGGAATTATGTTGAATTAATCTATAAATAAATTTATACGCATTTCGAGAAGAGCATTAAATTTAATTTTTCATTGATCGACAAGTGTATTATTTATTGTTTCTAGAATTATTTTATATGTAGAGGTTATGTAATTAAAATCATATAATTACTGTGAATCCAATTGAATTTTTTGTTTGCTCTACTAAAATTTATAATGGTTTAATTGTGATTGAACGATATATAATCAAACTTGAGATGCGAAACAAACATTTTGTAAATTTATTAATATATATTTCAAATAGTATTTACATGTTTATATATTTTATTTAAAACAACTCCATTACCGCGGGCAACTGGCAACATTTGAATTTGTTACCATAAGCACATGTCAGAGGGAGGGGAAGTATAAGAATGCTATTGATACTATATATATAGCTTTGAAAAAGTGAAATAATAATAATTTAAAAATTATAAACATTTTCTGATTATTGCATTACTAATCGTATAATATTATCGTAAATATTTTCACCTAAATAGAATTCTCTTTAATTTCGTGATTTTTCTTTATCATTGTACAATTAATAATTTTTTTCAAATGATATTAATTAGAATAGTGTTCGAAAAGTTATAGTAGAATAACGTTTTTTTAAAAATTGACTCTATTTATAAGATAGTGAAAACTTATGACTGTAATAAAAATGATGTTATATTGACTTATGAACATAACTATCAAGTTGCTGAGGAAGTCTCAAATAGAGACGAAACGTTCAACGGATAAATATAGTGTTCATCTTAATTAAACCCGTCCAAAAAACAACTTCCCTAAGAGTAAACTTAGTAATAATATTAATTAGAATATTTTTTTGTTAAACATTTGTGTAATAAATGTTTTTTAAATCAACAATAATCCTTTATTAAAAAAGTCTATTTAAAAATATGTAATTTTATGAACCACGAGTATGTTTGAACGTGAAATATTATACGACATTGAAATTAGTTAATATTAATTACATTTGTTTCTCTCATGTAAAATATATTTCTTTTTCTCCCTCTTGCATATATTATAAATTAAATATTAAAAATATCATCTCCGATTTTCTACGTAATAGTAATGGAGGTTAAGCCATTGATGCCAGATAATATAGGATATTTTTCGCTCATGCGCAGTAAGGCGACGATGACGTTCGTCCACACCCTCGTATTTATCCACGAACAACACTTTTACCTTGGACAACCTTAAAGTAGCTATTCGATATAATTACTTTCTTTTAATTATCAGAATTGATAAAAAAAAATCCTATAAATATAATGTCGATAAAATTTTTTCATATATTCTTTATTTTTCGTTTGAAGAATTCCATTTAAAAATATTTTTTTTATAAAACAGCACGTGTAATTTCATTGCAATCCTTTTTCTTTTTCATTCGATGTTAATGATTTTTTTTCCTAATCAATTTTGTGCATATAATATTTTGTTTTTAGTTCCTATGTCTATACAATTCTACACATATTTATATAATTACGTGTGTAGATTTTATATCCTAGTAATTATATACATATTATATATATATATATATATTTTTTTTATTTTATAAGCTAAGCACATCGAATAAGATCTTTAACCACGCATGCGCTAAAAAGCTCTGCTCGGGTCAAATCCCTGAATCTAGTAAGAGTGGAAACACTGAGCTTTGCTTGTTGCGCCATCTACAATGTTCATGAATATTTGCTATGCAACGTGGCGCCTAGAGCAAACTATTTAAGATCAACTCTTGTATAGTTTAATAAGTACAAACATTTAATTCCTTGTAAAACTCTATATCTTTCTAAATATGATATATACGCTCATATATCTTGACGAAAAGTATCACCATTTAGTACAATTAATTGTACCATGTAATGAAAATACATAAATTTATATAAATTATTTTACTTTTATATTTGACGTGTAGTGTGTAAGTGTGTGACAATAGTTAAATATCATGAATAGTTACATACAATTTATAAAGTTAAAAAACAAGAATATTAAACAACTAGTAATATACAGACTTAATTGTGGTAATCGAGCATAGCTTATCAGCAATTGGCTATATAAAAAAAGAACTTGTGAATGCTGCTTGTTGTTACGTACTCTACGTGCGTATTCGTCCATGCCTACATGTTCCTTGACTGATCGCCATAATGAAAACATTTATCTGTCGTCGCTGTCGTATCGTTGTATATGTGTTCAGTCCTCGATGTGTAGTCCCCTCTCTCTTTCTCCCTCTTTTATTTCGAAATTATATCGAACAATTGAATAACAAAGTTACAAATATTTAGCAAAGCTTCATCATTACAGTTCTCGGTGGGTGAAATAAAATGATTACGTGCTAAAACTCTCAGCAGAGTGCGCGGAGATTCGTCAGGCGACTTACAACCGACAATTTCTTGACGGACTCTTTTTTGTTACACGATATTTAAGCACGATACGGATATACACGAAGCGTTTACTTAAATGCTTGGAACAAACTTCTACTCCATGTTGTACGTTTCTTGCAACACGACTACGTGTTGGAAAGTGAGTAATAGTTACACTACTAACTATTTTCACGCCTTTTGTTAAAGGTCGTATTGCGCCGAGAGAAAATCAGTTTGTCAAGATGACGTAGTTAAAATTTCCACGAATTCCTTTAAATCCCCTCTTATTTTGCTTCATATCTGTACGACTTTTTGTTTGTCCTTTTATTTTTTATTTTTCTTTTTCTCTTTTTTTTTGACATGTGATTTACATATATATACATATCTAACGAATTTATGAGAAATGTTATCAGTTATTTTTCTGAAAGCAAATTTTCTTTATTGCCTTCTCAATATAATGCTTCTACGTGTAAATGTGAATCTAACTTTATGGATCTTTATTAATTAATTTATTTCAATTTTATTAGTTGATTTATAAATAAGAATCAAGTGTTTTTGTAATCTTTTTTCTTATTTTTTAATAAAGTGAAGATATTTTACATGCTATTTTAAGGTTATAATCTTTTTGACTATTTAATGTTAATACTTTTTAAATATTTTCGAAAACTTTATAACAAACGTTCTCTCCTATATAATCTAATGATAAGGTTATTACTTTTAATTTTTAATAAAAATAAAATCATTATATAGTACGGATGAAATATATCTTAATAATTTAATTTCTTTGTAATAGGTGACTACATGGTGACACGCGGTCGTAGACGAGCGGTCGGCAAGAAAGCTGTGGCAGAAAACAGTTAGTTATCCTGTGCCAAGGTGACTATACCTGTTCACTGTTAATAAAGACAGTGATTTCAAATATCATAGAAGAAAAGTCAATTTCACTGGTACAGAAATATTGTAACAAGAAGTCACAATGGAACGTGAATCTAATCCAATGCAAGCTTTATGCCGCAGCGGTTGTGGATTTTATGGTTCGCCAGCGACTGATGGACTATGTTCTCTTTGCTATAAGGAAAATTTGAAAAAGAAACAACAACCACCAGTATCGGCTGCAACTGTTCCAACCTCACAGACCGTTTCTGGTAACGCTGGCACGTTGCAAAGCGGTTTCGGCAGTCCTGCAGTTACAGGAACCACAGCCCAACCAACCATTCCTACTATACCTCAATCAACGACAGATTTACCCAATCCTAAAGAAGTATGTTATTATATGTGATTATGTATATTTAATCGAAGTACTTTTAACAATAAGATTCTAAATTCTATGTTTAACCCCTTGACCTACAATATTGTGTGAGACTTATAATATACCTTACGGCCCAAACAAGAAATATAAGTACTATTTATGGCGAATCTTACAGGAAGAATATAAGAAGTACAAAATATAGTGATGATTTTGACATGCAGTCCACGCGTAAAATGGTAGTACAAGGGGTTAAATTTTATATTTCAAATTTTTAGTGTGTCTTGATATTTGATTTCCTTGTATTATATATTTAGGTTAGCAGGGAAGATCAAGACAGTGAAGTAGGAGTAAGCGTTACAGTAGCTGAAGGTTCAGTGAGTAGTGGTGATACAGATGAGTGCTTCGATGGCAAAGAGACTGATAAAGAATCTAAGAAGAAGAAAAATCGTTGTGCCGTTTGTCGTAAAAAAGTTGGATTAACTGGTACGATATATTATTTATATTAATTACTTATATGAAAGATAGATTAAATTTTTTGTTTATTTTTTAATTTTTATAATCTATATCATATATACGTTCAGTATCATTTAAAACTTTTTCTTATATTTTTAGGATTTGAGTGTCGTTGCGGAGGACTATTCTGCTCCGTGCATCGATACAGTGATAAGCACGACTGCAAATTTGATTATAGAGAAATGGGCGCCCAAGAGATACGGCGTAATAATCCAGTTGTTGTTGGTGAAAAAGTGCAAAAAATTTGAACTATTTAGTGTGTAGAATCGTTGGGAATGGATATAACTATATAAACAAACAGAATATAAAACCCAGAAGAAACAAGATAAATTATCTGGCAGCTGATTGTGTGTTTAGGAGTGAAATATACATGTATGAATGATACAGAGTGGAAGAGGTGCAAAAAAAATTAATTTCAGATAGAAAATTGAAAGGGAGTAGAGAAATAGAACATCAGACAGCAAACGATTTGTTTGATTGCCAATTAGAGTGAGTGTGTGAGTGTGAATGTTTCAAAATTGGACGTCAGTGCCATGTCAGATTGTCATCTAGCGAGAGTTCTAACTGAGAATATATCTGGTTACTAACTGCTGCCAGCATACTATTACTATTACCTATTATTATCTTTATGATTATTACGATTTATTATTATTCTATATTATGTTTATTATTAATTTACTTAAATGCAAAAATTCGCGGATAAAGTTTGTTTTTAAGAAAATCCAGAATTTTTGGTGCAGTCAGTCAAGTCGGCAAATATGAAAATTATCTCGTTAGCAATTTTGGTTTAATCGCAAATTTTATATATCGCTGTTTTGTTTCTATATCAAGAAGGGAATGTTGCTTAGATAATGGCTGATTTGATGGGTGATCACAATCTTAGGTTAATAATTAGTCTAATAATTATTAAGTACATTAGTCTATTGATTCATAAATAATGCAATGAAGTATAAGTAGTATTGTGTGTTTATGTGCAACTTCAAGTGAATATAACCGGCATTATTACTCATTAAATATGTTTCAATCTATAATGCAAATCAATTATTTACACTATCGCAGCAATTCTTTTAAAGAAAAACCCTTCTATGAATATATTTATTCCTCGTTTTTTTCTCCGCGAATATTGAATCATAGAGTATAAATATTAGAACTACTTAAACAAATTAATTAGTTTTTTGTTTTAATTTTATTTCATTTTTCTCTTTTTTGTTTCCCTCTTTGTGAGTTTTTTATAGAGTAGCTGTGCAAGGTATTCCGGTTCTGCATTACAGTGCTTCAAAACTGAGTAATAACATTTCTTTAGATGCCAGATATTAAATTTAAAAAAAAAAAAAGAGAATAGCTGGCATAAAAACATGATCAGCATTAGTAAATCTAAAAGATATATGAACATTGTAGAGAAGGCTACACATGGTGATCACTGTGTATGTTTCTAAAGGACTTTGTTAAAAACATAATTAATCTTCATCTCTACGTTATAATCTTTAAATATTGTTCTCATTATAAGATTTATGTTAAAATGGTGCTATGAGACCGTTCTTTATGTATTTTCTTGCAAAGTCAACTGCAATACAATGAAGGGAACTATTATGAACTTTGTGTTCGTAATAAGTTTATTCCTTATAATAAATTCATACGCATCTTAAATCAATGAAATTATGAATAATAATTGCTGGGTTTTATTAAAAATAAAAAAACAAATAATACAATAAAAAAAGGGAAATAACTGATACTTTTATGTTATATCTATATCATTTTGGGACAAAGCGTTGTCAAGACTGTGCTGCCATATATATACATATATACGTACTTCTTTACTATATTATTAAAATACTCTCAACGAAAGCATTTTTTGATTTGTTATTAATGCTAATAAGCTTTAAACATTGATAAATATTGCAGAGAAAGATAAATAATTATTTTTTTCAGAGATATATAAATATATAATTTATTTTGTAAACAAAATTAGTTTCTTCTGTACATTAACAGCAACGATTGGAAATTGTTTGCTTAATATTATCTCAAAGAGATTCTTGTTAATATATCTTTATGATCAATAATTTTAAACAACTTATAATTTAAAATGAGATCTCTTAAATATATATATGCGTGGCTGTAATGCAAAATGACATCATAAGTCACGTTAAACAAAATAATAATAATAATAATATAATAATAATAATAAAAATAATAATAATAAATAAATAAATAAATAAACTAATACATTACGTAATTTTTTAAAATATATTCTTCATGGGGTAATATTTCCATAATACCTGATTAAAATAAATAAACAATGTAAAAAAAATTAAAAATGTGTATTAATGGTATTAATTTTATAATAGTTTCATAATGTGTTGACATGGAAAATAATG
>NW_014569592.1:424074-431304 GCF_001313835.1 Polistes canadensis
TATTTAAAGTTATGTTGAGTTGAATTTAAAAAAAAACGTAAATCATAAAAGTTAATATTTCTAATTGTCTAAAAATTATCTTAAATTATACGGACGAGAGTCATTTTATATTATGGCCACCAAATTTGAATGTTTAAACAATCAAATATGTTTACTATTGAGAGTACAAAAAATGCAAATTTCTAATATTACTTCTTTTTTGTCTTTAATACAAGAAATTTGTTATCAGATGAGTTCATTATTATTAATTTATATACAACTATACTTTATTTTTTTTCCTTTTTCATTTTTCTTTTTTGCATTATACATAACTAAGCGCTCAGTCATATCAATGTAAAACAATTCGTTCGAATGCTTTATAACATATGGGCATACATTATACTTAACAAATATTTAATATAGTATATGTGTAGGAGAACATGGCATAATACAAATAAGTTTCAAATCTTTTTTCTCTTTATTTTATTTTTTTCTTCGATATATGATTTAGAGAAAATTTTTAAAGATACTTAACTTTATACTTAACTTTTGCCGACTCTATGTAGACAATATCGAATTTAATTACTGTCAGAGCTTAATCTTTTTTAAATGCACTATTAGATATGTCGATGAGAAAAAAAGAACACAAATTTGTATAGAAAATAACGCACACATTGCAAATATTGTTCTATGGTTGCCTTCAGGCCTTCATCCTATTTTAGGCATAGCATATTTTTCTAATGTATATTGCAATATCGGAATCATCTTGCCTAGCGAAAGCAACCAAGTTTAAAAAGAAAAAAGAAAAGATTAAAAAAAGAAGAAGAAAAAGGAATGGATCATAGTAGCATGTATATTAAACATGCTACATATAAATAAATAAATAAATAATTAAATGAATGAATGATTGATTGATCATTGGATAAATGGATGAGTAAAAACAAAGTATATCTACCCGGTGACGATGATCGTACTCGACTGGTTGCATTAAATCATAATGATGCTTGTAATTATTACGATTGATATTAGTATATTTAAGTAATTAAACTTCACATTAACTTAAATATATTATATGATTAAATTACCACCCTTTGGTATATATATATTTTAGATTTTAGGTTCACGTGATTTAAATATATATATATTTTTTAAATATAGATATATATATATATATATATATATATTTGCATATAGCCACACCAGATACCACAGTCTAAAAGAACTTGAACTGTGATTTATAAAGTCTAGCTCCTCTCCTATTCTCACCTTATTCTTCCCCAGAAACAAAATTTCTTACAATTTCTTAGATATTTATATAACTATAGTGGACTATATATATTTATGTATATTTAAATACAGAAATATATCTATATATAAATCTATCGGCCCCACGACCCCCTCTCCAGCCTTCTTACATTTATCAGGAGTGATTTTATTTTCTAATGACAATTGTAAATTTGTAGGTGTAAAATGTTTAAACATATGCAATTTGAAAGATTTTTTAAAAAGAAAAGAAACAAAATTATTACTTTATAGATTATAGAGTAAAAAGGTATGTTATGCTAAAAAAGCACAATTTTCGCTTTTATTACCATTTCGTTCTTATTAATATTTATCCCATCGCGCATAATTAATGAGTAATAAGTCGTTTATCTGAACGATTATTGTAATTTTGATAATATAGGGAATTTCGTTAAATATCTTCTAATAATTTTCTTAAAGTAACTAATGTAAGACATTAAATAACATTTTTTGTCCTTATACATATTTGGTCACGCTAATATTGCTCATGTAAAATATAAGATGCACGCATTCGCATGATGGTAAGTATTATTCATTTTCTTTGCATGTTATAATCTTAAATAAAATTTTTAAACGTTACATCTTATTATACATAAAATAAAAATAAACTATTATGTATGATGATGTTATATAAATTGTTTGTTTACTGTGATTTTTATTAATGATCAATAAATTATTAGGTTAAATTATTTTTTGCTAAAAATAAAATCAATTAGTCATTCTAAAATGTTGAACTTTTAATAACAATAATAATAATAATAATAAAAACAAAAAATCATACAAAATCAAAGCTAATGATATTTGTTTATCATTTAATATTAAAACACTTGATTATTGAATCTGACAATCACAAATTAAAATTAATAATAAATTGTTATTTCATTTCTATATTTGTTTCCAATAGCAAATTGATACGTCAAAATTAGTAATAAAATTCGTGCGTAAATATATACAGTATTTACGTATTATATGTTTGCAAGTGTCACTAATATAACCTATGATCAAATATGCGCATGCTCAGGATGAGTCTTTAATGCGCATGTGCAAGTCTCCGTATTGGAGGGGCGTAGAAAGGAGGCCATATTGTACAGTTAAATTGAAAGAACGAAAATAATTATATCAGCGTGAAGTGGGCACTATTTATCGTAATATTTTTATCTCCTGTCTTTCAACGAACGTTAGTTGAAATTCACAGTTACAAAACAAGTAAGAGGAGCCAATCCGTGGGCTCCTGATATTTTATACATAAATATATTTTAGTAGTGTATTTCGATCGAGAGGGCATCGTCGGTCTATATTACAGGAGTTTGTTGCTGCAAGCGAAATGGGCACTCGAGATGACGAATATGACTATTTATTTAAAGGTAAAAGAAATCTTTTTCTTAATCTATCATTGTTGTTAATAATACATATTTGTTTTTATGTCTAAAATATATTTTTCTCATGTACTGAGATAAAATATTAAGTTTAAGTATATAGCAAATCTTTAATGTCGAATCGAACGTTACTCACGCTGACGTTCGCTCTATGGGCACGAATGACTGTTAGGATTTTCGTAGAATGTGGTTGACGTATGATGACATCAGATGATATTTCTCTTAGAGTTTGACATAACTACCATTTTAATCTTAAATGTCAAATTATGGTTAACGTTTTCTTCAAATTCGAGTATTTAGTATATCATATTGGTATACAATATATGTATATTGAAATAGGATGTTACTTCTTTTTATATTTTTCTTCAACTCATCAATATATATTATAACGGGATATTTCCCTATTCTTCTAACATTAGCATAACTATAACAGTGTGGGTGAAAATTTTACTTCATTGTGTGTAGGAGTTAATACAAAGTATTTTTCCCTTTCTTTCTTTTTCTTTCTCTTTCTTTATTGTACATGCATGTGCGCGCGCGTGAATAAAGATGACCAACGTATACATACATAAGTGACATTTTAACATAATATTCCTGTATCTACAGATTTAATATCTCAGAAGAAAGAATAAAGAAAAATTTCCATTATAGTCATGGAGAAATGAAGTATATAAAGCATTAATAATTAATTATTTTCATATTGTAACATTATTTCTTGAATGTATGGAACTTTACAATGAAATAAATAATAGAAATAAAAGGTTTCTAGATAAATAATAGATTTTTTTTTATAGCATTTATTGTATTAATCTATTATATAAATTATCTTCAAATAATAACTTTTTAAATTACCTTCATCAAAAGAAAGGATTTTGTGTATGTTGTTAGATTTCTATTGTTTCTATGTATGCTATATTTTTTACTATAACATTTATCAAAGTTCTTTACAGTTTGTATCTATCTTTCATTATCTCTTTACTTCTTATTATTACAGTTGTCCTTATTGGTGATTCCGGAGTAGGAAAAAGTAACCTACTATCTCGTTTCACGCGTAATGAGTTTAATTTGGAATCAAAGTCTACTATAGGTGTTGAATTTGCAACACGCAGTATACAAGTAGATGGTAAAACTATTAAAGCTCAAATTTGGGATACAGCTGGACAAGAACGTTATCGAGCCATTACTTCTGCGTAAGTTTCTTAAAATAACAATTTTAAATGTGTAATTACATATCTGATAACATTTGTAGTATTTTTTTGCACACAATTAATTTATTCTCATTCATCGTTAGATATTATCGGGGTGCAGTTGGAGCATTGTTGGTATATGATATCGCAAAACATTTGACATATGAAAATGTTGAAAGATGGTTACGAGAATTACGGGACCACGCAGATCAAAATATTGTGATCATGTTAGTGGGAAACAAATCAGATTTAAGGCATTTACGTGCAGTTCCAACTGATGAGGCTAAAGCATTTGCAGAAAGGAATGGTCTTTCATTTATTGAAACCTCTGCTTTAGATTCTACCAATGTTGAAACAGCGTTCCAAAATATATTAACAGGTAAATTAATGTTGAACAAATAATTTTCATTTAATTGAAATATTTTTGTTATATCTACAAATATTATAGTGTGAATAATTTGAAATAATTTTAATCCTAATAATTAAAAACATATTATTCGTGCATTTATTATATAAGTATAAAATAATTGTTATAATTGTTGTATACACATGAAGTATACAAATATAATCTCTATTTTGTTTCAATAGAAGAATAAAATAGGTTTGTTGGATAAAAATAATGTAAAATATTTATGTAATAATAATTAATATCTAAATGTTGCAGAAATATACAGAATCGTATCACAAAAACAGATACGAGATCCACCAGAGGGAGATACAATTCGACCCCAAAATGTAGAACCTATTGATGTCAAGCCAACAATGAGTTCTGATGGAATGCGTAAACAGTGCTGTCAGTGACTTACCTTGCTGCTTAAAATGTGTGTATAGGCGAATGCAATACAAATATTCCAGAAGTATGATTGCTTAATTTTTAGTTATTGGAAAGAAAATTAGTGTACGGTCTTTATACAGTATCATAGTTTCAATATAATGAAAATATTGATTAGTTTATTATAAATTTTATGTTCATTTGTACGTCAAGTTTATCTCAACATATATCAAAATTAAACACTGCTGAATGTCTTTGTCGTGTTTTTGTAATGCACTATAAATGGAGGGTTGAAAAGGAATAATATATTAAAATGTACACTTGTAATAATGGTAGATTTTATTATACTACATCTAACATCATCTCCCAAAAAAGAATAATTTTAACATGACTTTGTATTATATTAGAAATTTAATATGTCAAATACAGAATTAAAATATTCACCAAGATATATATGGATTGTATTCACACGGTTCTTTTATAATTAATTAATTAGTATAATTTAATGGAGTTTTAAGACTCACTATCATTTTTTAAACAATTTACTCTATAAATTTTTATTTTATCATTAATTCAATTTTTGAAATTAAAATTTTAAATCAATATTACAATGTAATTTAATCAAATACTATTACAGAATATGATTATAATAAAATATTGTTTTTTATTGCACTGTAAAGATGATTTGTTACAGAATTTATTATTATTCATTGAAAGTATTCTTTTTAAGATAAAAATTTAATGAAAATCATTGGGCTTATTTAGCAAAAATAAATACAAGTTCCATGTAAATCTTTTATATATTTTTTATTATTTTTATATTTTTAACACCATACATTAATGCTTCACATTTTATATTTTCACAATGTTTTCAATGTTACAGAAGCAGTCTCAAGGAGGAAGAATGGAATAAGATACTGATGATAAATATGGCAAGTGCATAATGATTTGAAATTTAAGACTATATGCACAAGTCCATAATGTCATATGTTTGAAGAATTTGTAACCCCAACAACATCAGGGTATACTATTCATTGATGCTCATATGAGTATACATATTATGCATTCACAGAAATAGTTAAAAATGAAAAAAAAACAAGCATCACGGTTATGTATGATGCAGTAAAAGTGAATACATATGCATTATTCTGTCCTTAAATTTATCTTTACCCTGTCTGTTTTCATATTTTTGATCATATACGAGGTCTGTTCATGTAACAGAGAGAAACATAAATATTGTATATATAATTGTCGTGTATAATTAAATATAATATTATTTGATTCTTATTATATATACAAAGAATAAAATCTCTATTATATGACAAATGTATGTTGCAGAAAAAGGAATTTATTTATGAAATAATATAAGAAACATATTTCCCTCTAAACTAAAAGTTATAAAACATTATACTATAATATTAAAAGAAAATAATTTACTGGTTATAAGTTATTAAAAAATATGAAAAAATGGTAAAGACAGCATAATAATGCTGTTTTTTCATATGAATATTCTTTTCGTTAGAAAAAATTTCATTAAATTTATAGTGAGATGCACTTAAAGAACTATCTATCTTTTAATCTTTTTCCACCTCTCTCTTTATCTCATTAAATTTGAATGAATAGTCCTCGTATATTGCATTTAATAAAAAAAGGGCTCTGTTTTTACTCAATTTAAAGATATTTCACTTCATATAACATATAGATATTATTGTAAATAATTTATAATCATTTGCTTACAAATGAAATAATGCAGTAAAATACAAAGTGAACTGCTAAGAATAGTGCATAATAGTAGATAAAAGCTTATAACAAAAAAAAACAAACAAACACTATATAAGAAAGAACGAAATATGAAATACAATTAAATTCTATGAAATATTTTTCTGCTTTTATCATTTTATTTTATTATATTTTTGTTTGCAAGTTTAATTACCATAGGTTTTGTCACCATATCGTCTTTAAAAAAAATGTAAATTTGCAAACATGTGACCTACACTTAATATATATATATATATATATATATATATATATATATTATATATGAAATATATTGCACATTACACACATTTCTTTAGCATCGTTATTTTTATGAAAATAGCAGCAATTTAAAAGATATTTTCAAAAAATCATCTATTATATCTTTGAATAAATTTAAAGTGTGTGAAATATTACAAGCATCAATATTTAAGCTTCAATATAATATAAAAAGATTGAAAACAATTTTTAATTATTATTCCATAGTATACAGAATTTGTGCATCATACTAATGGAATATAAAATATTAAGTATCAAATGTGTATATGTTATAAGTAATTTTCAATTTACTTAATTTTCATTATATTATTTATATGATTTTGTTATAAGCAAACAAAACATACATTTCTTAGCTGCCCTAATGGATAATAATTTTAAGTAAGTATAACGATTTAATATAGTAATGTTTATCATTGTATGACTAATTTATAGTTATTAATAATCACATATATTTAAGGTAGCAACAATGTCTTAAATTACTATTATATATATATATATTCATATGTGTATTAAATGATATATCCTGTAGTTTTAGGCTCATTATTATAAACTCATCACAAATCATCTTAAATTTATTTTA
>NW_014569592.1:431495-458113 GCF_001313835.1 Polistes canadensis
TAACAATAATAATAATAATAAAAATCTCATTCATACTTGTAATAATTAAATTATAAATCTTTTTTATAATATGATAGAGACTAGCATTCAAAATAATTTTATTTATTATTAAAATATATATGCTTAAGCTTTATTAAAAATATTTGTTTGTATATCTTTTCTAAGAGGCAATAGTTTTGTTAATATGAAAATATTATGAGAGTGTCGATCAAGGTTCATATTAATTACACATTAAATACTGTTTTAGATTTCTATATTTCCAAACATTAATATATTCAGTAAATATAGAATATGAATAGGAAATAATGATTTTAACTTAAGTTATATATACAATTTAGTATCATAACTGATACTACATATGTCATTTGGTACTATTACGTTCATTCTGTATTAAATATACATCATGCTTAAATTCAAGTACTTTGTTAGCATTATGTATGTGGAAAAATCGTTTTGCATGTTCAAAAGTTGCAATCATTATAGCACAAGCTGGTGCAACTTTTATTAAACGTGGAATTAAACCGGTATACAAACCTTTTATACCATTCTGATTATAAATTTTTTTTATTACAGTCATTGTAGTACTCCTACTACGACTAGGTTTATCTGTAATCACAATTATATTAATTACTTTAGATGAATGCTGTATATTTTTAAAAAAAGTTGTACCTTTTTTGTGTGCTGTATATTTAAAAAAAAGTTTTACTTTTTTTGTTTGCTGTATATACAAGAAAATAGTTATACTTTTTTCTTAAATATTCAGCACATACCTGAATATATTTCCTTCTCACCCATTTCTATTTGTCTGTGTGTTTTTACTACATCAAATGGTAGAGTGAATAATGCAGCTATCTTTAAATATAAAGAGAAAAAGATAATTAATTTACGTAATTATGTGTTATTTATTTTTAATTAGAAGTAATAATAAATTTAAACTTACAGATCCTGCCGTTGCTCCTGCAGCAAGATTAAAAGTAAAAGTTTGTGATGACTCTCGGAATATTCGTTTTATAGTTTCATAATGAAACCAATAAATAGCACTAAAAGGTACATCTCGAAAAAGCGTTGATCCTAATCCCATCCATAGGCCAGAAACACCACTGTGTCTAATAAGTATTTTTAATGCTTCAGTCATTTCTGTAGATATAAAAAATAAGTAATTGTGCTAATAATATTTTATTATTATATACAAATATATATGTTACTTTCTCATTACCTGCATAGCTTAATTTCTGCGATTGCATTTTAGTTCTGATTAATTCTAATGGACTAACTAAAACTGCTGCCCAAATGCGTGCTGTGCCTCCAGCTAACATAGGTATCCAAAAAGGCTGTTCTACATTACTTACATTTTGTTTCAAATTTCTATTATATTTATCCTACAAATGCCAAGCTTACAAAAATATCAATCATTATTTAAATATATATAAACAAACATAATCAATTTATAACGTTTTTCAATTACTTTAAAATATATCTTCAATTGCTCGTATGATACAAAATATACTACGGTTGCAGGTACTGCTAATACAAGAGTTGGACTCAAACCACTCCATAAAGAACTAATTCCTTCTCTTTTACTTATTTTTATAAAAGCATCCTATAAATAAAACATTAATACCCATGTTAAGAAACTATTGAAGTTTACATACATGGTTAAGATTTAATACGATTCAATTAATTATTTATACCACAGTGCCGGTAAATTTTTCATTAGGACTTTTTCCATTAATACATTGACATAAATGGTCCATTAATCCATTACAATATAGGAAACATTTGTTAGAAAGTGTAGCTTTTTGTTGAGCTTGTAAACGTGTTTTAACAACATCTAATGGTGTAACTGAAAAAAATATGGTAAGTTTACTTTAATATGCTTAGATAGATCCAATTTATCTAATCAAAATAAAAATGCAACAAAAAACATTTAATAACTATTATTCAATTATATACAAAATATTGTTTTCAAAAATAATTAACAATTGTTATTTATTAAATGTTCACTTACCAAATACAGAAGTTATAAGTGCACCTGTACAAGAAGCTATAATTTGTTGATATGGTCTAATACGAAACCTTGGATCATCTAAATTAATGTTAGTTGGTATATCTGGCACTTTATCCATGATTAAACTTTGTTTAAAATCACTTTAATAGGACTATACCTTCGCTTAACCTATAGTTTATTATCATAACACCGATTAACAAATTTTTTATAAAAAAATGTTAATAAAATATACTAATGGGTGATGTAATCAATTATTAAAAGTAAGAAATAATGTGTCATTTTCTTTATACATAAATTGCAATTCTAATTTTTGAAACTCATTCAATCACTTATCTTAACAAACATTTTTCATTCCTACATATAAACTTTATAACTAATTAACCTTGTAGATGTAGTTATTTTTTTTTCTAATTTAAATTTATAGAATTTTCTATAATAAAAAGAAAGAACGGAAAATTGTAATAATTATTTAAAAATTATTTCTTACTTTCTTGCAAATTAATGCAAGGAGTGGCAAAAAAGAGATAAAATCCAGTTTGCCGCATTTTTCGACTGCTATACACCATAAACTATCTGTTTCATAAGATTTAGATCCAAAAACACCATCTTGTATCTAGTCGAAATAGATGTATTTTCAAATTTGTCCAAAAATAATTTTTCTAAGCAATTAATTAAAATATTATTTCTAATGAATTTGCCAAATTTTATCAATGATACAATATTTAATAACAATACCAATTTTATTTTGTTCTAAAATAAGATAAATTATTCAAATATCTGTAATTGGATTTAATTGGATATATTTAATGACACAGCTATAGCAATATGGCACAATTGGCACGTAGACATTTCATAACCTTCACGACTACAATATATACTTATGTTTTTCAGTAAAATGATGTAAAAGTTTTTCATAGTTTGATATATTAGATTAAATCTTCCAGTGCATAACAAATAATACAATGAATTTAAGTAAATCGGAGAAACTACTAGCTGCTAGAAAAAAGGTAATAAATAAAAATACCAAAAAATAATATTAGATTAAACATTGTAACATTTTATTCAAACATTTATATCTCATTAATGTTATTTAACGTATTGAATAACTTTGGATATTTTATTATTCATTCTTTTTCTATATCAAAATGTTAAACATATGATATATCATTTATTACAAATGTCACAAAAAATTTTCTTCTATAAAAATAGTTCCAGTAAAGGAAAGACAACGTCAAAATGGTTTTATTACAGTTTTATTTAATCTAATATTTAATGACAAGGACTTTAGCAATATGATGAGTCATTTCATTTTTTTAAACGTTCTACTTTTACAAACATTATCTTTTTTTTCTTTTATTTTGTTTTTTCTAGTTAAAAGAATTTCAACAGAATAAAAAAATTAATATACAAGAGGAACTGTCAAAAAATGAAAATGGGATAACTAAATTATCACAGCAGGTATTTTGGATATAAACGTTTATTATATATGTATGTATATAAAATAGTAATTAATAATGTTCTTATATTTTTTTATTATTGTTTGTTCATTAGAATGAAACTGTGGAAATAAACTCATATGCAAATCAATTAAGAAATGATCACAATGTTCCTACAAACGATACTTTGCAAAGCTTTACATTTCCAGTAGATAGTAAGGATTCTCATGTAAATACAGAAACAATTAATTTTGTATCAATAAATGAGGATAAAATAAGTATAAAGAAGACAGATGCAGAAGATATTCCTAAACAAGATGCTAATATTGAAATGACAAATGTACCAGTATTATCCGAAATGGATAACAGTCAAGTACAAAAGCAAACAATATTGGAATTTAACGAAAAAAACATTGATTATTTTAATACAAATAAAAATAAAAATGAAAATGATTATACTTTACAAACAGATAATACAACAATAAACAACCCTGAAGAAAATACTGATAATAATAATAAATTGGAAACATTTGATTTTGACTCATATTCTCAGAATCCGAATGTAACTTATTTAGAGCATCAGAATCAAATAGTAAATCAATTACAAAGTCAAGTTAAACTATATGTAAGTATTCTTTTATTTCTATTAAACCATTTTTTCTCTTTATGTTCTGTGTTACACAGTGTATATAAATGCACAAATTTATAAATGGGACAGAGTAATAAAATTTCTGAACTACAAGCTACACTTGCTGCTAAAGATGCAGAAGTTGAGGCAAAGCTGATGGAAGAGACTAAGCAATTGAAGGAACAGTTGCAGATTCATGTACAAACAACTAATGTTTTAATTTTGGAAAAAGCAGAGCTTACTTCGGTCTTAAGTAAAAATGAAACAACTATTAAGAACAATAGAGGTTAGCATTGTATCATCTTAGTCATATTTATATATATATATATATAAGAGAGATAATCTGTTAAATAATATATATTTATATAAATTTAGCGCATCTGTGCATCTATGTACATGCATGTTTCTAAATGTAGAGAAAATGATTTATTTTTTCTTGTTAGTATATCATATTTCATTATTTAATTATAAGTATACCTATTCATCTATAGAAGAGATTGAAGAATTATCTGGAAAATTGAAATATGCTCAATTTCGTTCATCTGAATTTGAAAAAGAATTAAATGTTATAAGAAATGATGCTGAGGAAGCTCGAAAAATTGCTCAACAAATGAAACAAGATCATGAAGAACTTAATGAAAAATATTCTGAATTAAAGTATGTGTGATTTATATATATATTAATAGCATTTCATATGATTATTTTTTATTTGACCAAGAAGTTATATAAAATTGAGGCAAGAAAAATCTTTGTTAATAAACTTTGATAAATTTGTTGATAAAATTTTGTTTTATCGTTATAGGAAAGAAAAAGATGAACTGAATTTACAAGTATCAGAATTAAAACAGAAATTAAATGTCAAAAATAGCGAATTAATCAATGTACAACAGACTTTACAAGAAAAGGCTGCTTTACTTTCATTGAATGAATTGAAAATACAACAGGTATTTCATTTTTACATTTATTATAATTCGCTTCTCTGAACATTATTATGAATTTTTGAGATGATCAAAAAATATATTATTTCATATTAGCTCACAAGTACATCTCAAGATTTAGAGGTGTTGGAAAATCAACATCATAATGTAACTATGCTTGAACAACAAGTAGCACAAATGAAAGAAACTATTAAAACAGTGAGCGAAGAAAATGATGAAGCAAGTAAACAATATCAAAACTATGTACGTCAATTAGAAACGCAACAAGAAACACTGGTTAATGAAGTATGTTTTTAATTGATTATTGTTACAAATTTTTTTTCTTATTTTAAGTATTTTTAAAAAATTACCTTGAAAAATTGTTACCATATATTATTTAACTATAAATTCTATTTTATATATTTTTTAACACTTGTAGCTTGAACATAAAAAGAAATTAAATAACGAAATGGAAATTAGAGAAAAAAGTTATATAGAACGTTTATCAGATTTTGAACAAAAATTGCAATCGGAAAAAGAAAAGGTTCAAGAGTTGCTTCCACTGCAAAATCACAAACATCATACAGATATTTTATTAAAGGAAATTGATGAACTTACATTGGCACAAGAGAGATTTCATATTATTATAAACGAAAAAGTAAAATACGAAATTATACACTATATTTATTAGTGTTTGATGTATTACTTTTGTAAATAAATTGTATTAATTTTTTTGTTAGGAAACAGAAATAGAAATTTTAAAAAAAGAACTACAACAATTACAAAATAATGAGAATCAAAGTACAGATGTACCAAAACTGCTTCAGGCTCTTGAGAGTGAACAACTCGGTGCATCTAGAGCAGTATCACAAAACCAACAGCTTAAAAAACAGTTAAATGAGATGCATGATGCTTTTATTATACTTGCAAGTATTTTAATATAAATTATTCTGTATACATTTTATATGTATATTATATATATATATATATATCAATTTTTATCTTAATTTTAAAAATTGCAACTAATCATAATTATTTAATATTTACGAATAGTATAGAATCTAATTGTTATATTTTTTTTTTAAATTACAATATTCACACGCAGAGCAATACTAAATTAGATTTAACAGAGCAACTACAATCAGAACGTACTATTGGGAGAAAATTGAATTCAGAACTTAACAAAATAGAATCAGAAGTAGAATTTTTGAAAACTTGTTTAAAGGCGAAAGAAGAATCTTGTTTAGAATTAGAAAAAGAAAATTTACAGAATGCTCAAATTATTGATCAAATACATCATTATCAAGCTCAAGCACATTATACGCAAACATTACAGCAAGAACTTCACAAAGCTTTGGTATTTAAGTTTACTAATATAAATTTATTTTATTTTTATCTATTTTATATACATACTTGTATTTATGTAATTATAGACGACTATTGATGATTTAAAGAGGGAAAATGAAAAGCTTCTTAAAGAATTGAATCATGGTAAAATAGAAAAGGAAAATAATGGAGTAGATGAATCAAATGTGACTAATGAAATATTAGGAAATAATAATGATAACGTTGATAAAGATATTCTTAATACTAGAGAAATTAAAACTGTATCACGTTTCACTATGACTGACTCGAATTCGTTAGAACCTTTACAGAAATTGGAGAAGAGATTCAAGGAAACGATGGAAAAACTTGCTGAGGTACTCGATGAAAAGCAAAGATTAGAACATTTGGTTTTACAACTTCAATGTGAAACGGAGACAATAGGTATGATAATCATAAAATTTTAATTTAACCCTTATATAACTTAAATTCATTCCACGAAAAAAGAACCATTTAAACTGTGTATGAAGTATATTTTATGGAAAAATACACATGCATTTTCATCTATAATTTATATACAGGTGAATATATTGCATTGTACCAAAGACAACGTGCTATTTTGCAAGAAAGAGCAAAAGAAAAAAATGAAGCTTTCCGTCAACTTATAGAACAAAAAAATGAACAACAAGAACAATTGCATAAGCTAAAAGAATTAGTAACAAATTTGATAACAAAAAAATCCATTGCTACAGACAACACAGGACTTTATATTTCTGATCATAAAGGTATGTTAATTAAAAGATAAAGTCACAATATATAATTACCTGATATAATAAATAGATATTTATTTGTATAGAAGAAGTTAAAGATGTAATAACACCGGAGAACACGCAAGAAAATCATAATGTTGTATCAGAAATATCAAATGATGAAACAACGTCTCAAATCATTGATCTTTTAACAGAAATTAAAGATTGTAAAGATCAATGCACAGTTACATCGAATTTTCACCCATGCCCATGGTGTTCAGGAAAACTTATCACTGTATGATTATTCAAATAAGAAGATATACCTTTTAATAAATAATATTATATATACTTAATTTATATATACTGAGATGATATATTAAATAATGTGTTTAGTGTATATAAAGATATTAATAATTTTTGGGCTTATTCATGAAAATAAAAATAAAAAGAGTACATCTGAAAACAATTCTTCTGACAACAAAATTCTGTTATTATTTTTTTATCAAGCAAATTACGATATAATAAAAACTAAAGTGAGGCGAATAATATATCATAAAAAGATGATATTTAAGGTAAAGTAAAAAGAAAAAGAAAAATGAACAAATAATAAATTATTATTTTTATGTTTTATTTATATGTAAAAACAATACATATTATTCCTTCAGAGCATATTTCCTTAGAGGATATATAGACTGTTTGCGAATCTCTTTCAATGTTTTTTTGCTAGCTTGATAAGGCGTTAACTTGCGGCGTATTGCCCTAGTTTTCTTTGGCCTTAAATCTAATGGCTTGTATTTGTTATTTCTAAATAGCAGACGAAGATTTTCTTTTTGCTTTTGGTGCATAATAATGTATACACGAGCAATAGCTTTTCTCACAACACGGCTATAAGAAAAAGTGAGACATTGTATTAATTATTATTTATAAACACTAATGATAAATTTTAATTTTATTGACAAATAAGTATAAAAGTATTTCTTGTTTATAATAAAACTTACATTTTAGATAATTTTGAAGCAGCTCCTCCGGTTACTTTAGCTACTCTCAAGCTAGTAAGCTCTGTCTTCAACTCATCAAGTTGCTTTAGCAACTCCTTTTTATCTTTACTCCTTAAATCGGAACATTTAACTTTCCCCTGAAACAATTAAAAATAACTTATATATTCTAACGTTTTTGATAATTCTCGAAGAAAATACAAACAATTAAATAATCAATCATTATCAAATAAATGTAAAACTTATAATATCATTATTTCTATAGCATTTTAATAGGTTATGCTGTTTTGCTAAGAAAAATAACAAAAAATATATGATTTTATTTAATATAATTTTATAAGGAGTAACGTTTTTGATACATTTCAATAAAATTTTATAATGATGGCACAAATAAATAAAGATTAAAATTTTACAACTCAACTTACCATGATGATTCTTTTAACGAGAAATGTTGAAAGATAGAAATTATGCGATCTAACTATATGGAAAAAATCCCTAGTGACACCTTGCTAGTGCACTGCATTACCATGGAGCCTATATATAGCTTCGTTTTCACTACCATCAAAACGCAGGTCAATTGCCGAGTAGTATTATTAGTATTGCTTAGGTTGTCTAAACTGTTTTTAAGATTGTAGCCATGGAGAGTACACAAAAATCACGAACTCAAACGTATTAATTAGAACACGGGCGCCCTCTTATTTTTATATCCCATTTGTATACATAGAGCTCGTACTCCTTGTGTATTCTTCATGATACAATTGACCACGAATTGACATACAAGGAAAAATTATAAGATAACCTATTTGTTTATAAAAAATAGGAAGAAAGTGTGCAACTTATGTTTAATAAAGAATATAAACTTTTTAAATAATTTTTATCGTTCAATATGCCTATTATTATGGAAATTTTATCGCATAAAACTAGACTAGGGTTATATATAACGAGAACATTGAGTATATATTACATATATATTATAATCTAACATTTTATGTTTTAATTCTTTAATTATAAAATCTAGTAATAATTAATTTCATTTTTTAAAGGGTTATGTCATTTAGATTATCAGAAAACAACTTCGTAAATGCATAAAACAAAAATGACATTAATTATTAGACCTAATAAATTGTTACATATTTATACATATAACAATTTCAAGCTTTGTTATTTTGATTATTGAAGATTAAACTACCTCTTAAATAATTTTTTATTAAAAGCTATGTTTATGATATATTTATTTTCTTTCTTGTAGCAAAAGAAATACAACGATGTTTTTCATCAGTATCAACTCAAAGTTTAGAAAAGGATAACCATAACACAACAAATATAAATCCAGATTTAAAAGATGGAACAGTTCCAGTAAATTATAGATTCATTTATCCAGAATTTCTGCCTGATCCAAATCCACGATATCGTAATCATCTCAGAGAAAAATTAGAACGTATGGATATGATTGCAAGAAGAACTCAGATAGATGTTCCTGAATTCTATGTTGGATCAATATTATCTGTAACATATACTGAACCACATGCCCCTGGAAAAGTAAATAAATTTGTTGGAATATGTATAAGTAGAAAAGGTTGCGGATTAAGAGCATCATTTCTTCTAAGGAATGTAATAGATAATCAAGGCATTGAAGTTTCTTTTGATATATATGATCCATCTCTTCAAAAAATTGACTGTTTAAGGTAATTAATTAAATGTTAATATAATATTTTATTTTATTCAAAATATTAATGTTCGCAACTAATGTCACATATTTCTAATAGTAATTAACGTAACAAATAAGTTCTAGGATATGATTGAAATCTCTTTTCCACACCACTTTAGTGAATGTGTTAATAGATAATTGATTTTATAAATATTTCTATTTTAGACTCGAAAAAAGATTAGATGATGAATTATTTTATTTACGAGACGCCCCATTAGAATATAGTACTTTTCCATTAGATATGGAAACAGAATTATTACCAGAAGGTTTTCCTGTCCCTGTTAATGATATTGTAGTACCGCTTAATCCACGACCATGGCTAGAAAGATGGGAACAGAAAGAGTTAAAAGGTATTACAAATTTAAATGTTTCTGGAAAAAGATTGAAGAAGGCTAAAGCAGCTGCTAAGCCTTGGGAAAAATATGATCTCATGAAAGCTTATAGGTAAGCAAGAAAAAAATATATACTCATAGAAACTGTTGTACAAATTTTATAATACATTTTTAATCTTAAAATTTTTTATTTTATATAATTAGAGAAACAATACCTGAAGAAGAACAAAGTGATATATTTGCAGAAGTGCAATCAAGTCTTCGCGATTTAGAAATAGTTCGATATAAACAAAAATATGCACGTACTTTTGTACGTCCCAAAAAAAGTGGATAAATTTTATTATTGAACATATGTTTAATTTGGAAATAAATCTATATTTTATGTCAGTATAGATAAAAAGTATCCTTTAATTTCTTCCAATAGTTGTCTCCAAATATTTTTTATTAATTGAATACAATTAATTAGTGATTTTTATGTACACATTATAATGTCATATGTATCACAGTGTAATGTCAATAATAGTATTTGATAGAAATAACAAGTTCATATGTTTGAACTTTCTTTAAGTTTAATGTTACTAATCTGATTCTATTTTATATCATAATTATATTAATATTCAATAATTATGATAATTATTAAAAATTACCATAACTTAAAATTTTTAAAAAGGGAAATATTTATAGATAAAATATCCTTATTAACTGTTATCATCAAATATTTACTATTCTGATTTATAGTGTAAAATACAAGAATACACACACATGAAAGAATGACAAGGATACATTATTCAAAATGCATTTATATTTAAAACTATACTGATTCTATTTACAGTTACTATATATTTTATCTTATAAATGATTTATATATATATACAGGCTAATAATAACTATTTATATTTAAATTTAGAGAAGTTATATGACCATTTCATTTGCATTAATTATATATATTGTGCAATATTCAATATTTTTTGTATATTATATTACTTCACATTTTATTCGTATTACAGTTATTGCTTTTTAAAACAGTTTACACAATTAGAAACTGTTTAAAAATTTCATCTATGTATATATTATACTTGGCTATTCCCGTGTTTTATGTAAATGGTTTATTTTTGTTGCTTTTGTCCTTAATTATTTAGTGTAAGAGTGAGTCAATTAAAATTAGCTACCCGAATAACTTCTTCTATTATAGTGCCAGAAAACAATGTTTAAAGTAAAAATAATTAATTATCAAGAAGCCAGTAGTGCTATGGGGAACAGTTTTTCTTGGGTAAGAGCGCATAGAAAACTTGGAAGTCACCGTCACTTTTTTAAATGAAATTGTGCATTTTTAAACCCTTATAATTGTAGCCCTCTTCCAAAATAAGTTTAATAGTTATCTACATTCTAGGTCACGGACATACAAAAGTAGAAAAATTAAAATTTATTATAGATGTTTCGCGAACAGAATACTTGCTGTATATTTCTTTTTTATATTTTATTTTTAATAAGAATTTATGTTTATTCGGAAATGAGAAATTTACAATAGAAATAATAAGGTTCAAATAATTAATCTTAAATACATTATCATTAAAATAAAAAATGATAGATGTTTTTAGCATAACATGCATAAAAAACGATTAATTTTCTTCTATTAATAAAAATGAAATTAGTGAAAATGTAACTAACTAGTCAATAAAGCTATGTTAATTTCTTTAACCATTTTAACGCGATATAACATTTTTATCAAGTGTTCCTTGGCAAGTGCTGAAGTCGAATACCATACTGGACTATCGGGTACACAACTTCTTTCTGGCAATAAATAGAATACATCGTTGCGTGTTTTAACACTTTCCGGACTGAAATAATAGATGTTAAAATATATAATATAAATATAAAATTATAAAAACGGTTAAGTATAATTCGGAGATTTATGCCTCCGTATATAATTCTAATATTATAATAAAAAATACACACCATTTAGATAAATAAAATTCATATAGTTTGACAGGACACCTTAGAGGGTTTTCTTCATTTTCTTGTTGTTCGTAAACTTTTTTTTTGCGTGAATTAGCTTCTAAAAACAAGTTTTAACAATAGAACATTTGAGAACATTGTGTTTACATTTATATAAAATTTATTTACCGTATAATTTTTAATAATAAATTAAATAATGCTATATGTATACAAATATTTCTATATGTTTTATACATACCGAGAGCTGATTGCGGTGGATAAAATCTTAAAAGTACATTCCTTGAACCAGGAACTTTTCCAGCAACTGTAGCAGGTTGTGCTGCTGGATTTCGTTTCCAGTGTTTCATTATGTGAGAAAAAGATAGTTGCATATGTTCTTCTACAGTCTGTAAATAAATTATTTTGTATTGCATTCCAAAATTATAGTATATTTTATAATAGTTGTATGTATATACTTACTACAAGATTAAAATGTTTGGTGTTAAAAAACATGAGTGTACTTAAAAGTACATGTGGTGAGTGAGCACCTAATTGTTTACATTCCCACAGATGTTCTTCCTCTACTCTTGTTACAATGTATTCTGCAGCATATATTAATAAATTTTTAACATTGTTAAGCAATAAAATCAATTTGTTAATAACTAAAATATTCTTACGTGTATCACTATAAAGAGCGGAAAATTTCTTAGCAACCTCGTTTAAACAGTCTGTGAATTTTTCATAATATGAATCTGTGAAAATACTATCTATTCTATTATTTTCAAATAAATATTGCTGTATTCCTAAAACAAAAACACAAGTAGGCATACTTAGTATGGTACTAAGTTTATACTTATTCATATATAATTAAAACAAAAATGCTTAGTAAAATTAAAAACTATTTAATATATATATATATATACATATATATTAATTTACCCAAACAAAGGTAGTATATTGTATCAGGAGCATACTCGGCACCATTTGGTTTTCTTACTTCTTTTACAAAAAGACACAGCGAGTAATTCAACTCATCTGCTGTAAGTTGTAAAAGATCTGTTTTAAACAGTTTCATTTTCCTTAATGGTGTACTTTGTTTCTCTAATTCTGCATTCTTTGCTACTACCTGTTTGAACAAAAATGTAGAAAGAAATTTACATATAAAGTTAATAAATTTAATTTAATGTAATATTTCCAAAATTACCCATTGTCGCCAAGCGTTAACTCCAAATGTATATTTTAAAGCCATATTTGCATCCGGCTTTTCAATAGGCTCCATAATTCTTGGTTGAGGTGGTGGCTGAGGTTCCGGAGGTGGCATGAGTGGCATATCATTAGCAGCAGAAACACGTCTACCTTTCTTATTTGGAGTAGATCGAGATTTATATGGAATTACTCGTTTTCTGCCGCGGGAAGACATTGAACGTTCTATTGGAACTATAATACGCACAATATTATTTTATATTATTTATCTCTACTTCTTATATATATATATATATATATATATTCTAAGTTCACAATTTCAATAATAGAAAACTGTGTTTCAAATGTAAATTATTAGTTGTCGAGACAATTTTGTCCCAATTGAAAGTGCGTAGTTAATTTAAAAGTCATTGTTATTGTTTTTAACGGAATTACAACTTTATGTGGGAAAAAATGTTTCCTATAAAATGATTAAATCCTTGACAGCTAATAACTTTTGCTTTTAGCATTTTTCCCTATCACTAAAATTGCAGAAGTTATTTGGATGGTCGATCTTAGTTAACTCATCATCATATTTGAGATTCCGAAATAAATAATTTATCTTTGATATACCATCGTTATCTAAAGGTGCTTCAGATTGTGCTGGATTTTGAGTTGCTGTTATTGTATTTGGCGTTAAAGCAGCTTCTAGGTCAACTGCTGGTTCATCTAATTCTCCAGTAGCCATTTTTAATGCCATTTGTAACATATCACCGAAAGTATTATTAGAATCGACACCATCTGGATTAAAACTATCGCTATGCGCATTATCATGATCACCTCCATCGTCATCTCTAAAAAAAATGATCCAAACTGAGATAAATATCAAAGGATTTACTTAAATATTAAATAAAAATTATATAAAAACTCCTTTTATATATCTTTACCTCTCTTCTGCAGAATCAGAATCAGTCTCATTATTTTTTTTTTCTGTAGCTACCATTTCAGCCATCATAAGAAGTTCAGCTTCAAAAGGATCAGCTGGTATTTTTTCTTGTATCCTTTTAATGTGCTTAAAAATTCCTTTAGCACTATTTCTTGTTGTAGGTATAAAAACTGGAACAGGTATAGGTAATGGAAAAGGTAATGGTATCGGAAAAGGCATACTAAACATATGTACAGGATATGGAACATAGATTGGTACTGGTATCGGAATAACCATTTGTGGAGTTTCTTCTGTTTGCGTCGACTTATTGCAAGGATGTGGACGTACAGAAACACCCTTTGTATGCATTAAGGGTTTGCATTGGGTAATTTTATTATGAATATTTGTTGGACTAAGCGGTCTTGTGATAATCTGTTGCTTATAAATGATTTGTGGCACTTGATTTTGAACTGTTGCATTTACGTTATTTTGTGTAGCAGACGGATTAGTTTGTCCATTTCCTATTGTCGCTAAACTTGTTACCGAAGATATAACTGGCATATTTTTTTTATTTTGTATTTCATTTACTTTTGATGTACTCTGATTTGTAGTCCTTTGTGGCATTGTTCGTTTTGGCATTCCTGTCGGAACAGGATCATCGCTTGATGGAATTGTTATCGGAGATTTTGTATATTGAGATTGGAAATTCATAACACAATTGTATGAACAGAAATTACGTATTGTTGCATCTGACATCGTTAAATGATATTGTGCTTGAGAAAATTCTTTGCAAAAGTCACAATTTATACGTTTTGCTGATACAGCATTAATAGATACCTGTAAAATTAACCATTAAAACAAATTTTAAATAACATGTACAGTAGAAATTAAGATAAAATAATATATCATACCTGGTATAATGTTAAACAATTTAAGCTACACATCATCATAAGTTGCCCACATTTTAATTCTTTTTTGATCATATCAAAATTATATTTTTTTACTTTACACCAATTACAAGGTACTATTTTTCTATTAGTAATTATAAATATATTTAAACATGTCTTGTTACAAAATGTATGGGCTTCATTTTCATAAAAGATAACAAAACTTTTCTTATTTTCTAATTCGAAAAATTGTTTGCAAGTAGAGCATTGGTCTGGATCAACTTTGTTTACAAACTTAAATGCTGCAAAGCATGGTTCACTACATATAGCTACTGGATCAGCTCTATCTAATTGAACTTCACAATGTACCAGTTTTTCCTATAATAAAAATAATAAAATTATATTCTGCTATATTATTATGCACAATATGATAAATATTACTTATATTATAGTTTCATATAAACTTCCAAATGTAAGTGCTTACCTCTTGGCAAACACTACAAGATTTCTTTTCTATATTAGGAAGCTCAGTAGAGCTCATTTTTGAATATTTTTCCATGCAGTTTTGAGTACAAAAATCCTTAAATTGTCCTTTGTCACCGACAGGAGCTAAAAAACCTTCTACACCTGAACTTATATCTTTTTGACAGTAACTACATACTTTCAGACCTTTTTTAAACTCTTCTAAACAAGTAGAGCAACAGAATTGCCTCACATCATAACCAAAACGTACACAATATTTTCCTAAACTTACTGCTTGAACAGAACCATTGCAATTTCTACAATAGCTTCCGTATTTGTTTTGAAATTTTCCTAAGCACTCTTCATTACAAAATTCCATTGTTTCCCATGAAAGATTTCTTTCATCATTCGATTCAATAATTAATAAGCAATTTGCACAACGTTTATCTCTTTTTGAATTAACTGTATCACTTGGTATGTCAGTTGCTTTATTATTAGCAGCTTTAAATAATGTTTTGCATGTTTTAGAGCATACATTGAAAGTATCAGTTCCAATCTTTACTTTAAATTTGCATGATTTTTCTTCATTGCACTGTTTGCATTTATCTTTCGATAAGATTTCTTCTATTTCAGAGTTTTTAGATTCATCATCAAGATTTATAACATCAGTAGTTACTGGCACATCTTGTTCCACATATACATGCTCTTCTTGCATACTTTGTAGCTGCTCTTTGTTAGTATTATTTTCTACCGTAGTTCTTTCTTCATTATTTACTTCAGTACTTCCAACATTTTCATCAACTAATTTTTGTCCCTCTTCTTGAATAACAACTTCATCCAATGTTGATTTATTTATATCGTTATTTTTCTTTTCCGTTACTTTTTCCGGTACTATAATTTTCATACTGTCTGGAATAATACACAATTCATCATCTTGTCCAGGCAATATATTAGATTGTTCTTCTTCTGTTTCTACCGGTGTTACACCTTCTGCATCCTTCTTTACGTGTTTATTACATTCATTAATAGATTCTGCAGTATCTGTTAACAATATGTCCATCTCCGATAGATTATTTTTATTCTCTGCATTGATTGTTACGGATGAATCTGACTTATCTGGCATAGATTCAAAACATTTTTTTGAAATAGTTGAATGATGTACATTATCTAGAGAAATCTTATCTCTTTCATCCTCTTGTAATGAATTCACTTTGTTACTATTATTTAATTTTGTATTAAAATCAATATTTTGCAGAATATCACCTTGTTCGCATAGCTTTGAAAAATCAACATTTGTTTCCATAGGACTATCTACATCCATTGATTCAACATTTTCAGAAGTCAAATTGTCCCCAGCAAAAGGATCTTCAGCGTCTATAGATTGATTTTCAATTTGCGAATCGCCATGTTTATCTTGTGAGAATTGTACAAACTCAGTGTTTTCTGGTACAGATACATTTTTGTCAGAAGTTCCATGATCTATGTTTGATACATCAATATCTTCTTGTGCAACATTTAAGTTTTTATTTTTTGTATCTGTATTATTTGAAGTTAATTCTGTACTATTCATACTTATTGCAGATTTTTGCTCTATTATATCAGTTACATCTGCTATGTTTACATTTTCTTCTAAATATCGATCTTCAATGGTTTTTAGATTAGTATTTTGTGATGTTGTTTCCTCTAGATCATTAACAGCTTGTTCACTTTTTACATTATTAGTTTCTAATTGTTCATTTGAAATTTCGCTTAAGACATTGATATCAGGAATTGCTAAACTGGTAGTTTCTTTATTTATAAGAGACTGATCCATATGTTTATCAGTAATTCCTGAAGTAGATTCCTGTGTTTTTATATTACGTTCTTTAGAAATTTTATCTATACATATGTTTGAATCACTTGTAGTTTCTTTCATATTTGCGTTTTCGACATTTGATTTTGTTGTATCAATAATAGTATCCGTATCACTAATAATTTTATCCGATTGAGTACTTTCACTAACATTTTCTTCATTAGCTTCTATTGTTTCACACATCGATTTTTCTGTAGAATTTTCATTTTTATTATTAATCTTTATACAAATATCATTTTGTACTGAAGATAATACATTAGATGTTTCAGTTGATGTCATGTCAATATTTAAATCCATTATTACAAATAATCATCAAATTGTCTTTTTATATATCTATAATGAGAAACAAATTAAAGTTTGAAAATATATCAAATTGACTGGAATTACGATTTATTTGTACATAAAAAGATTTATATTTTACTTACAGTAAAAATTTATATATTGCTGTAATTAATATCCATCTTGCATTATATTAGATATAGTTATTATTGTTGTACAAATACCTCTTATCTTATTTAGATAATATTAATATCCTCATGCATATGTATTATACCATTTTCAGTCATTATCGTTATGTTGCATTAAAATAATAAATTAATAATCAGATATTAATTAATATCATATATTACACACTTTATGCTTGTATGCTATTTATTCATTTCGTCTCTTAAGTAACAGACAAAGCAATAAGGAATGATGATGAAAAACAAGTGCTGTGAAACATAAAAAAGATATATTAATTAAATGAAAATATGACACTTTTTCGTAAGAAAATTGAAAGTATTGTATTATTTACATTTAACAACACGTGGCTTTATTTATATTTATATAATTAATTAAATATTGCTTTATTCGCTATCGTGTTGTTTTGTTCGGCATAATCAATTAAGGTTAGGATGATAAAGATAACTTGAACGCCATATTGTATTCAATACTTACAATCTTCTAGAATATAATTTAGGAACTTTCAATGTTATTTTTAAATATATAAATATTTTTCACAATAACGTAGAATAATTTTTCATACATTATTTTATTATTAAATAAATAAAAATTAATGATAAATATTTCTTTTTTTAATTATAATTTTTTTTTCTCTTTTTCAGAACTTTATTCACACTTCGCGAATTTCATATTGAAAAAAGAAAATACACTTCAAACGGTAAGAATATCAAATAATTACATTAAAAAAGAATCACCTTTTATTATTCACAAGAAACACACATTCTATCTCTTTCGAATTGGATTTGCATAAATAACTTAAATATATAAATGTATAGCTAGGGCAACAATCGTGGCGGCAAACTATGTATACATGCAACTACCAACCGTTTCATATATCATCTTTAACCGGTATTCCTAAATAGCAGCAGTTGGTAAGAATCCAATTATAGAAAAAGATATTTATCATATTAATATTATACAAGCATGTATATAAAGTTTAAATTTTTATCAACAATAACACAAAAATACTAATTATTTCGTTTCTATAAAATTCAAATCAATCGTAATGTGATTTATCCAAGAAACTAGAATTATTTTATAAATTTTGAATAATAGTTTAATCGGAAATTATACTGATGATTATTAATTACTAAATTAAAACTTCTGTTTTTCTAAAAACAATTCTTTATATAAATAACATATAGTTTAAATTTTAAACCAATTGAACGATGTGGTCATTAAGCGCAAATAATTTAAATTCACTATATTTTATCAAAAAAATTTACTAAGAAATTTTTCTTTTTTGTTAAATTGTTACTATTAAATTATTATTATTAATATATAAGAATATATTAAATAATATAATTTTAATTTTCAATCTAACATTTTTTTTTTATTATCGATGTTCAGGAAGAGTAAAAAGAAAACAGAAGCTTGTATATATATATATACATGTACCATACATATATATATGGTATATATATACCATACGAATGATAAGGCTCAGAAAGCTTTAACGCATGCGCGATAAAGAGTAATTGTGCATTCACTTCTGTTAAATACTTGCATATGTGTAATGTATCTTAAATGCATATGTGTTATGTACATATTAACTGTTTAACTATCAGAATATTACATTAAGATAGGAAATTCCGATACAGTATAGACTGATATATGCAGAGGGCAGAGTATAAGCCCTTGGCAAGATATAAAGTGTGGGTTCGTGAAGGGTCTTAAAGGTTTTGGGAGGAGACAAGAAAAGGGCTACTGCGTGATCGAACGGTTGTACGTTTGATTTGAAATTTTCAGAACAATTTTCAATATCCCATAAAGACGGTTGTTCTGCATCATATGTGAATTTATTCGTATCGAAATATTTACTGATATTTACACGTGACTCTCGGAGAACGCGTCGTTAATCATTGTTACAGTGGAAGCTTGAGAAAATGGCCGACAATTGGACACATAATAGTATTGTTTGCCGGTAAGATGATGTGAACTTATATTTTCAAAAATTATATTGACTCTTATCGATAATTTTATCAAATTATTATAAACTATTTTAACATTTTTCAATTAATTGTGCTATTTAAGAAATATTAAATATATGTAATATGTAAACAAGTTAATGTAAATATTGACACAATTCCTTAAACTGTTTACAACCGTGAAATTTAAATCTGTTAAATTATTAAATTAAGATAGCAGTTCATTTCAATTACGAAATGTCCTTTAACTTATGTTAATAGATATTTTTTTTTTTATTAGTTAGAAAAATATCTATATGTTTAGACATTAGTTAAATAGTTAATCAAACTTACAAAATAAATTATAGAGTATCAAAGTATCAAATTTTAATTACTTCAATATCATACTTATATAGAATTAATCTTAACATGTATATTTATATTAATCTCTTGTATCTATGTTACATTTAGGTTTTTTAAGAATGGCTTGTGTCGTGGAGGAAATAACTGCCGATATCGTCATGTTCAATCTACACGTCATGAACCAGGAACACTTGAAGCAGAAATATTGGCCAGTATTCCATCCAATACTACTTGTCGCTTTTTTAAATATGGCACGTGCAAGTATGGTAGTCAGTGCCATTTTCTTCATGACTCTGAACCTACCGATAACGCTTGTATACAAAACAATTTACGAGAAAGTTCTTCGTTAAGGCAACGTACTGTTACTACTACAACTTCAATGGAGCTAAAAAATACGTATGTAACACATATACTGTATTATGTAACAATTATATTTAAAAAGTATTCTCCTCTTTGATCTTTCAGATAATAAAGCACAAATCTTGATATCTGATTGATAATAATTGAAAACTATTAAAAGAAATTAAAACTTTAGAATCAAAAATTTTTAACACGTAAAGCACTAAACATATTTTGTTTAACTTTCTGTTCAGACCATGATAATCTGTTAGCCAGAGATATACACAGGAATATCAGTCAGTGGTGACTGACGCAACTTGAACATAAAGTATGCGGTCAATCACTAGTGACTGACCTGACGTTTAATGTGTTAATATAGCAAAGATCTTTAAGTATATTTAGAAAATACATTTTGTTGAAACAGTTTCTTTCCATTAGAAAATAATAATGATATCAGAATTATTTATGTTTGCAGTACGGGAAGTATTCATGTGGCTGAAGAATGGGTTAAAGCTCCTGAATTTATACCATCGACTATTTCATCAGTTGCTGGTTCTTCTACATCCAACGACGAAATGTTTAATACTTCAGGAACATCAACTGGTACATCCAAACCTCTTACATATGCTCAAGCTGTAAGTCCATTGGGTCAAGCTTTTGATCCTTCGTTGCAACCTCTTTGTCCATATGCCGAAGCTACAGGGATTTGTAAAAAACCCAATTGCACATATTTGCACGGAAATATTTGTGAATTGTGTGGTCGTGCAGCTCTTCATCCATATAATGAAGAACTTCGGAAAAAGCATACAAATGTGAGTGTATATTTATAAGTTGTAAGTCATTTACTCTTTTATTAGTATTTGTTAATTTCTTGAATAATATTTGCCTGGATAATATACTATTTGATATCAGATCTTATAAATATACCTATTAACATATTACAGTATATTTAGTAATAACAAGCTAGCATGTAAAGTAATATCTAACTGAATTATAACTAAATATTTCAATATGGAATATTAATTTTTGTATAGGCATGTGTTAAACAACATGAAGTTGACATGGAATTATCATTTGCTATTCAACGTAGCAGAGAAAAGTCTTGCGGCGTCTGTTTTGAAACAATAATGGAAAAGTCATCACGTGAACAAAGGTTTGGTATTTTGCCAAACTGTAATCATTGTTTTTGTTTAACTTGCATTAGAAAATGGAGACAAGCTAAACAATTTGATAACAAAATAATAAGAGCTTGTCCAGAATGCCGTGTCACTTCTGATTTTGTATGCCCGAGTATGTACTGGGTTGATACAAAAGAAGAAAAAGAAAAATTGATAATGGATTATAAAGATGCATTAAGGTAAAAGAAATAAAAACAAATATTTTATATTATTTTCTTCTTTCCAAATATATAATAAAATTTGCTTATTGCAGTACTAAGGATTGCAAATATTTCAATAAAGGTCGTGGGAAATGTCCATTTGGTAATAAATGCTTTTATCTACACGCTTTACCAGATGGTACTAAAACAGATGTTGGTCCACCTATTCGTCAACGTCGTAATCCTGATACCGATGCTGATATTATACAAGTAAGTATAGTTTGTTATGTATTATATTAATTATTGAATTAATAATGTTAAATTATTACGTAAGCTTCTAATTGTAAAATTGAATTTATTTCTCATAGCAATTGATCTTATGGGACTTCCTTGAAGGCAGAGATGAAAACTTGATGTATATAGATTTTGAAGATCTTGTACCAATTTTTTCAGACTCGGATGAATCTGATTGGTCTGATTACGAAGTAGCATTGTAGTTGTGCTAAGTGTGCTAGTTGACTGTTGTAGCACTGCTTTGATACTACTGTTATCATTGCCGTTGTTGCTACTACTAGTACTATTCATTCATTTGTCATGTTCTAGTGGTTCCAGCAGCGGTATGAATCAATAGTATTCAAAATTGTTTGAGTGATTATATTGAAAAATATCCCAGCTTCATTTCACCTTTTGTACGTGTGTTACAAATAATGATAATCACATAAGATCAATACGTGATTATAAGCTTGGTAATTTAAATAAGTACTACAAATAGAGTTGGTCATACAAAGTTTTAGATTTATAGCAATAGAACGTACTTATTAAATATCCTATTACCTGTGGAATCATTTCTTTTTCACGTTGTAACTAATTCTACTGCAGTTAATAATTGATTATAAATATATTCTAATTGAATCGTACGTCAGAGAATACTTAATCTTTTCAACGCTGAAATTTTTAATGACACGCACATGCCATGCGCTGTCCACTTACTGTGATAAAACACACTGGACTGAATACTTTTTTACGTTTTATGTGTGTGGCTCTGTCGGTATCGTACACTATATTATTTCACACTATTCTTGTACTGGAAAATATTTGTTTAAAATTTGTTGATAACGTGGCCGAATTTACTTCTACATTAAAACTACAATTAGGTACATAAATAATTACAAAACGTATACGTATTAGTATATACTAGTCTCTGGTACATTTATATTTCAACAAATTATTATACGGGTTCGAAATAATATAAAGTCCATAGCATTGAAAGGATTAAGGTATTTTAAATACGTATTTTGTGTTTAATTTATATTAATATTGTATAGAAATTATGAAACCCAATGTGTTTATTCTGAAATAGAAAAATAATTTTTGTTGCATCAAGAGAGCCAAGATTAATAATATGTATCATTATAAGTAAAAATTGCTAGAGTTTGTTTAATTGGAATTATGATAAATCTCCAGTATAAAATACTTTAGTCAAGTTTTGCTCTAATCCTTGCTCAATGTTGAATCATATTATTCTCCATAAGATATCAAAATTTAAACGTTGTAATTAATTTCTTTTTTTTGAGAAACGATCAATTTTTTGTTTCCTGTGATAATTTCTATAATATACAAAAATTTATTAAAAATGAAAGTATTCAATATTTTAGAATCTTCGTATAATGTATATAGTTTTATAATTTGATGTTTTGTTATGTTTAAATATGCAAAAAGAATTGTTAATGTAACTTATTATAATCTATTATAAACTATATATATATATAATAAACTACTGTTGTGATTATTTTTATCCATGAAAAATATTTGTTCTCTTTTTTTTTAAATTATATTGTTTCTACTATTTATGGAGAATAAAACATCAATATACATTATCAAGTATAGAGCAAATGAAAATCTGATAGGTATACTAGACTATCAACTACATACTAATTTTAAAATTGCAGTTATACATTGCCGCCTACCTCTTATATTATGGCTCTGCGAATCTTTAAGAATTTATTTCAATTATTCAAATTGTATAGTGTTATTCTCTACAACTGATAATGATAGACTATTCATATAAATGCGTACGTTCATATATATATATATACATATGTATATATATATATATATATAAATGTGTGAGAATGTGTGAATGAAGTGAAACAGATTAGTAAATAAGAAACAAAAAGACTTTGGCACTATTTGTGAGTAATAAATTAGTGGTTGGACGTGGCTTTCAAAGAAATTATAAGCTAGTGAATAAACAATGAAGAACTGTTATATTTAGCGGGCTTTATATTATAACGAAATTAACTGATTTTATAGCCCGTATTCCAATGATATATATATATATATATATCATTATATATATATATTACGTTTTTATAAAAATATTATATATGATAGCGGCACGTCCCTAATAATGTCTACGTCATGCAACAAAAAATTTATCTATTATCTTATACGAATAATTGTAGCAATGCGCAAAAAGTCCCCTGTCTATTAAAGTTAAATAAGTTAACAATAATGGAAATATATTAATAACTGCTTCGCAAAAAGATTTGTAATATTTTGTTAAATATCTAATCTAAATGTTTTCATTTATTGTTATGATTTAATGTTCTCTTGGGATTTCATATAATCTTTTTAATATCTGTTTTTAAAACAGCATGCGTCTGATTATATATTAATTCTATTACATAATATTTTAATAAAGTGGCTACGTTTATTGTCTTTTATCCTAATATAAAAAATGTATGTCTTGTATTATTACGTTTTCATTATTATTTTATGCAAAAGTACTGTTAGATATTTAAATGAAATGTTAAATGTCGAACTTTTATTTTTTTTACAAAATTACTTCTTGTGAGCGACTTTATTAAAAATTTAGTATTGATAACATCTATAATTGATGTACATAGGTGTACCTGCTAGAGTAATTTGTTATATTTTTTGTTTTATTATATATTTATATTCCAAATTAACTCGCATACAAATTATCTCATTTATAGGATATTATTTTGTAAACTAAATAAGTATTCGTCAAATTTTAAAAATATTTTTCGTGCTTTCTTTTTCTATCCGTACTTAGTACAATATAGTTTACATTAAGTAATTTACATCTGACGATTTAATTGCATGTAAGAGATATTTTGTGGTACATATATGTTGATCAATATTATATTTTAAAAGATAAACATATGTACTATACAGTAAATTACCATATAATGCGAATTTTTATAATAAATTAAAGATATTACAAAGGGCCTTTCTATAACGTAATTTTCATGCTATATAAAAAGGTTAATTAAAGTATCAATAAATAAGAAAATTATTTATAATTAATTTATTAGTTATATAACAGATTAACTATCTATAAATAATCAATTAATTATATAACTAATAAATATTAATAAATAATTAATGAGTAATACACAATAAATTAAGTAATCATCTCGTTTTAATTCATTATATGTGCTTTTCACAAATGTATCTTATGTATCATATCTCGCATTATAAGGGAGTTTACTGTATAATATCTATCATAGTTACTCTATATTATTATTCATTTTGAGAATGAGAAAGAAAAGATAAATAATGTTTTTCATTGTAATGGCCTTATTCATAAATTAGAAGTCACGTATAGAAGTCTTTTTTTGTAATCATTTTAAAGGAACAATTTTAACATTCTTCGATTTTCAATATAATTATGAAAAAACAATATTAAATTATACTTTAGATTGCTTCTTTTCATAATAGTATTAAAATAATAGTAATATTGGAATTTACATAAGAGAATTAAAAAATAAGTAAATAATTGGTATTCTATAAAGCATATCTTTAACAATAAGAGTAAAATTCTAAAAATTTTGAAAAGAACATTTTCTCTCTCTCTCTCTCTTTCTCCTATACATTTATATACTTAATATAAGTTAAAATTATTTTAATTTATTTTTATATAGAATAAGATTACATACTAATTTTTTCTATGTTATAGGTATATAGTAATATTTTTTGAAAAGTGTGCCACGCGATACATGTAGTAAAACATCTTTAATGTTAACGATTCCTACTCTTTCACTGTCAACTATATATATAATGCCCTTGTTAATTAATTAAAATTATTACTGATTATAGAAACGTTTATATTACCATTATAAGAAAAACACAATTTATTCTGTAATAAATAAATACGAATCGTTTTTTAGTTTTCTATCACGCTATCTCTATATAGGGCGCCCTAAGTATTTAGGATCTTAAGTATTTACAATATTGTGAGCATAATTAATAAGATCCCGCAAACAGACTAAGATGATTATCTCTAATATTGATAACTCTCGTTAGTTGTCATTAATTTGTATATTAGACAAGTTCGATGATAAGAGTAAGTCACAATTGGCTTTAATTTTATTTCTCACAATAATATATATATTTTTGTTATTAAAAGTAGAAAAATAAAATAAATATAATGAATCTATGCGTAAACATCATCTTATTATCTTGTTTTTTTTATCTCTTTTCCTCTTTTTTTACAAGTATGTAATTATTAATTGCAATGTAAAATTAATTATTTTGGAATAATTTTCAATGATATATTTTAGAATATTAACATTTTTCATTAGTTTTTATACCATTTATTAATATATATATATGTTATATTAAGTGTAATAGTTGATTGTACTTTTGAGTATGATTGAAAAATGTTTAAAGAAATCAGTAATCATTTTACTTTCATAAATGTATATGGCTATGTAGTATTTGAAAAATTTTATATTAAATAACATAAAGTAATCATCTAATATTTACCTGACATTAAGATAAACACTATTTTAAAATAGTTAATATCTAAAAATTACAAAG
>NW_014569592.1:458271-519437 GCF_001313835.1 Polistes canadensis
ATATATATATATATATATGTATAAAAAAAAGATAAATTATTATATTTGATACATAATCTTCCTAGAGTCTTTGGCTCTTAGATTTATAAATGTAGGCACTTAGATTTGATTAAATATTATTATAATATTATGTATTGTTATTTTGTATATTTTTATTTGATTTCAATATCGTTTTATTATGATTTGCGTGGTACAAATAAAAATTTAAACGCCTTAATAATACAATTTCTCGTTTATACTATTAATTTATATTATTATGATGTACATAACATGATAAATTTTTGCTAAATTTTTACAATCAATATAGATATTTACATATATTTTTCAGCTGAATTACAATAATACTTATATAGCAATAATAGAAATAATTAAACATTTTTCTTTTTTTTATAAAGAAATTTTCTAATTAATAATAGTTTTAAGTACCAAGAACAAATAATAACGTATTGTATTGTGCGTAAATATGCTTATTAAAAAGATAGTAAGGCACTATATTCAGGTCATCATATGTTACATAAATTATAAATTAACAAATCTATCACTTTTTTCGATACAAACATTTTTGTACATTCTAATTTCAATATAAATTTATATCTTATTATTTTCCACATAATACTATAAATTTATATATATATTTAATATAAGATACTATTATAATTGCACTCTCTTATTTTAAAGGCAATAACTATTATATCTTTAAATGAATCATTGTATAGTGAAAAAATCGTATTATAAAATTGTTACGCTATTTAAGCAAGTTCAACTGGCTGTATCTTTTTAATTGAATTGTAAATTTCCATATTATATACATATTATTATATTTAATTTTTTCGGTACGACACACTGCCGAATCCTAACGCTTGGCCATGTATATATTCGTATTGTAGCTACCGATTAAAGTCGACGCTTGTACTGAAGAGATTAAGAAAATAAGAATTCACATTATTTCTCTCTCTCTCTCTCTCTCTCTCTCTCTCTCTCAATATTTTTCAATACTTTTTAATAAAGCTACCTTAAAGTAGTTAAATAGGGCTGACATGTCATACGCTCAACAGGTTGATATATCTTTTTTTGTACTGGACTAGTAACATTACCATTGTGTACATAATTAGTAGAATCAGATTCTTTTTGTAAATCGGTAGAACCAGCTAAATCTCCAGCATAGGAATCTAAACAATTTTCATTTGATGAAGTTTGCCCAGATATTTCATTTCGTTTACGAAATTTAGTCGAATATTTATAAAAGTCTGACATTTCAAAAGGTTTTGTAACTTCTCTATAAGGCTGATATTTTCCTGCCTGCACTACTGTACAATTACGAGGAGATCTTATTAAAATTCCCTCGTCATTATTTTCCTGAATTTTTCTTGATTCTGCAGGAATTTCAAGTACTTTAGGTCGCCAATGATCATAACAAATAAGAGTTGGCTGTACATGTGTTTGTGCTTGAATAGATGTTTCTAACTTAGAACGTGCTTGTATATTTGAATGGACATTCTTTACAGTATTGTCATTAATACCATTAATGACACCAATATCTTTAGCACATGATACAGGTGAGCTTGATTGGCAGTGCATAGCTTTATGTGTAATTAATAAGCCTGCCTCAAATGCAGGACTTGCACCTGAATCTAAAGACGTTTCATACCATTCTTTTTCTTTTCCTTTGCGACTAACGCTATCAGTAGTGTCTTTATCGTCTTGTGATTCCTGAGATCTATTGGAGTGCCATGTTTCTACGCTTCCTAAGGATTGAGTTCGTAAAAGAATTTTATTATTTACTTGTGACTGTTCTGATAAAGGTAATAAATGAATAGTAGGTTGTGGGTAGGATACAACTGGTACAGTATTTTTAGATCCTCCAATCGTTACTGTCCGATATCGGGATTGCGTATCCGTATGAATATTTCCTACTTGCTGCACTCCATTTCGTTTTCTACGATCAAGACTACCAAATCTATCAGACACAAGTTGTTCGTCAGGACACCAAATGATTTCTTCGTTACAACGCATCCAACATCCTGGAGGCATATGCGAATCAACAGGTGGTCCTATAGATCTTAAATTTCTATTTATAGACATGTCACGATCTTTTCTTTGCCATGACTGTGATTGATTTTTATAATGAAATTGATACTCTGCATGCATATGATGAGGCGAATGAAAATCTCTATCATAATAAATTTGACTCGATTTTCTTTGAGCTTCGTTATCAAATAGTTTATATTCTGCATATTGTTGATGATTATAAAAATCTTCTTGTAATTCATGTTGTTTTTGTTGTTGCTGCTGCTGTTGTTGTTGATGTTGTTGAAATTGACGATATCTCATTTGACGTTCTTCTTCACTGTACGTGTTAGGTACGGTACGATAAACTCGGTTGTTATCCTGATAGTTATTCTGACTGCGTGTACCACCACTACCATGAGAATAAGTACGAGTACGATATTGATCAGGTAGAATATAAATATTGTGGTTGTCATTAAAATCATTTTCTGATGCTTTAATATTTTGTCGTATGTCAACAGGACTTGTAGAAGAAAAACCAGTATCATGACTATGATGATAGGCATTCGTGAATGGAAGATGTTCCTCATATCCAGGATATTTTTGTTCTGTTCCTATGGAATTTAAATTAATATTTTCTTCTTGAGCAATACCTCTCGTAGAAGTCAAGCAACTTTCATTTCCTACATAAAAATATTTATAATAAATAAAAATATTAGTAACTTTGATGCTATTACTTTCTTCATTATAAATACAATTATAAACAATACCTGTACTATCAAGCGGTGGTCGTGGTTTCTTTGTTCTATGTTTGACATTACTCTGTAAATGTGGTTGAGTATTACATGGCATCGTATGCTGATATTGTCCTGCACGGTGTGTTTTATTACGAGACTGACGTATAGAATTTAAGCGTGCTTCCAATTCTTGAAGTTTTCTTTGACCTTGTTGATAAACCAATCTATGTTTTCGACGTACAGCTTTACTCTCTGCAGGATCATTAACGATTCCTAGAGCAGCTTCCACTATACCAATTTGAACCTGCCGCTCTAATTCTAGAGCTGATTCTTCCTGCTTACAATAGTAAAATTAAATTTAACATTTCCAATATGTATTATAAATATTATATAATACAACATATAATAATCTTACAATCTCATTTGATTTTAATTTGTTGATTAGATTTTGAGGATATGTAAATGCTGTGCCCACTTTTTTACGGAAAGTGGGTGGACTTTCCCCAGGCTCTAATGGTATTTCTGGTGGTAATACTCCTGTTAATTCTGCCTCCTCTATGCAAAGATTTTTTAATTCTGTATTTTTCAGAGCAAGTTTCTCTTGTAATGCTTCACGTCTTTGACGAAGCCATTGTAATCTTGCAGATAATGTATCTTCTGCCAAAGATCCTGGCGTACCTTCATTTCCTGCCATCACTATCATACATTCAAAATTTATATTAATTTGTTTTAGAAATAAAAGAATAGTCTATATATACTACATTAAATTAGTTAAAGAAACTAAATCTTCATTTACTTACCCATAGTATTGCCAAATTATACAAAATAGTAGCGATTACAATATTACTCAATCATAGATGTAGTACATTCTATATTATCAAAAGAAATAACTACTGCATCTAAAATATAAATGAAAACATTTTATTCATACAAAGCTCTAAATTTACTTTCACATAAAATATTGAAAAATGATAATCTGTTAATTAAGATTAATTATTTTCATCATTTACTTAATAATAGATGTAAAATATATATGATGTTAAAAATCACATTTTATTATTATTACGATCTTTAATATATATATATAAATATATACCCATGTGTAAATGTTCTTGGAATTGTCAGTTCACTTCATTTTGATAATTATTGGTATAAAAAACATATATAATATTAACAATTAATATTAGGATGGGTTGAATAAGTATATGAGAGTGCGTCTCACAATAGCATCTTTTTTTTATTGTATTAAGCTTCAATCGCAATCCCTATATCCCCCTCTATTAATTTGTATCGACGATTGAAAAATTCGATCATCTAATTTGTTCTAATTCTTGAAAAATGACATAAATAGCTTTTCTCATGAACAATCACATACAGGAGTAATATAATTATTTATAACGTAATCATTGGTTATACAATGAAGTTTGTTGTAAAGGAAAATGTACAACCAATCAATGTATTGGATTTTATGAAAGTACATATAATATATATATGTATATAATATTGCTTTTATAAAATATAAAATATTAATAATTGTGTTATGGATAACTAAAATATTATTATTCTAATGTATTATTTATATTAATAACATGGATTTATTGGCCAATATAATAAATTAAATCATTTGTACCTAACCTTACTTTCAATTACATATTCTTCCAGTAGATGACATTATTATGTCATGAATTTATATGTTGTCTAACATCTGTACCATTTATATTCAGAGGTTAAAGACACGTCATAACACGTCTGCAATCAAGTACAGTTTTTGAATTACGTTTTGATAGAATAATTGTAACCAAGTGGACTGAGAATCGTGTTTGAAGTGTCCTTCATATTGTCGTTTGCTATATTATATCATATATAATATAAGAATCTATTGTTAGATTTTAATAAGCATCTTATTAATTCAATTATTGTATAAAACATAATTTAAAATAAACATGAATTATATTTTTCTGTCTACATTATGTGCTGTAATTTTGACAATATCAGCAGAAACATGTCAAAAACCAGAAGTAGTAGCATCAGCATATGTAACAGAAGATGCTACTGTTCTTACTAATGTAGCTTTTACAACACAATTTGTATTAAAGTGTAGCAATGGTGTTAAAGGAATTCCATTGTATGCTGAAGTAGAAGGAAAAGCTTTACCTGCTGTAAGGTTAAGTGCAGATAACAAATATCAGGTAAAATAATAAATCTAAATAATTTGTATGTTGTTATATATATGTTTATTCTAAATATTTGTTTTTTCTTTTTCAGGTTTCTTGGACAGAAGACATCAAACATGCACGATCAGGAGATTACAGTGTCAAACTTTACGACGAAGAAAAATATGCTGCTATTCGTAAAGCTTATAGAAGTGGAGAAGATCCAAGTGTAGTTAAACCACTAGCTGTAGTTGTACTCAATAATCCAGGTATTTATCTTGGACCATGGATCAACTCTGAATTTTTGGCAGCATTTTTAGCTGCTCTTGTTTCATATGCTGCATTTTCAGCTAAATTTAAACTGCTTGCGTAGTAAAAATATTATTTATTTTACAAAGTCTCTAATTTCCATACTCATCATTATTAATGCGAAATATTACAATATTAGATTGAAATTTTGTAATTATAAATATTTTGAACATGTCTGGTATTTCTGAATTTTAAAAATATAATGTAGGACATATGTGATCGATTCCAGTTCAAATAAATTCATAAAATTGAAGAAAATGTACTGTTGTATTAGTTGTATCTGATACATCTTTATATATTTATATTATGCAATAATATTGCATGTATTTTATATATTGCAATAACATATACGAGATACTGTTGAGAGAAATAAACATTTTATAAAAATAATTTTATAATATATATAGTATTTTATTTAATATATCTCGGACGATGGTACATTTCCAAATAAATATTTCCATGATGGTGGATACTTCACATCTAAAGATCCACTAGAATTCATTTTTAGTAACTTCATCCATTGATTCAAATAATTTAATAAATTTAATGCATCTGGAATATTATCTCCTTCTGAGCAAAATTTAAACAATATTATACACGGTACATTATTGTTCGAAAGATAATGAAATAAATTAGTTGCAAAGCCTCCTCCTGGAATGTGGACTATCTGTTGGTCATTTGGACAAGATGTATATTTAGATTCATATTGAAGCCATTTAGAATCATCGAAAATTTGTTTGTTATTAGTTAATATACTGGCAGATGCAATGTATCTTAATTCTGTAACATTTATTTGAGTATCGGTTTTCTCATATGCATAGCTACTTGTCAGGATTACTATCTAAAATAAAACATAAATTAAAATCTTGTTATTTGTACGTTTGTAAATATGCGCATAAAAGTATACCTTAGATATTTTATTTGCTGTAATAAACTGTAACAAACTATGATAAAAATTATTCAATGATTTGATGAACGGTGAACGAATTTGTATAACAAGTATTTTATTGTCAAGTCCTGCATATAAATCAATTGCTGTACTTAAATGTTCAGATGTTTCTACATAAGGATCCAACCCAACAATGGGTATGAAAGCAGAAGTCACAATTTGACCAATTCTTTGGAGGTTAAGACTAGCGATTAACAGATCAACAGTTAATTGAGCGACGTTACCAACTGCCACTGACGGTATTATTAATGAGAAACCTTCTAAATTATATTGTTTTGTTAACTTAATCATTATGTTTCTTTTTTAATGCTTAACTAGTGTTGTTTAAGTGTAGTTTAATAATATGCTAGTAACGACATGACAATATAAAATGATTTGACAATATTTCACAGACATCTTAATACTTATCGTTCATTGGATATACAGATTATATCGAATGTGATTGGTTACTTTAAAGAAACTTCGTATTCGTATAATTTTATATATACGGGGTGTCTTAAGAGAATGTTGGATTGAACGACGAAGTATTATAAAATGGTTAGTGATTATTTATTAAAAGTGTAAACGGAGTGAAAAAGTTCAGATTTTGAATATTTTGAAATAATATTATAGCGAAATACATTTCAATCTTTAAGAAAAAAATTAAATTGAAGAGATAATTTAACATTTTTAGATATTTAAAATGAATAGAAAGTAAAACAATCATTGCATTATAATAAACTTTTCGAACGGATAAGAGGTTAGTTATATACATAAACACACAGTTAAATTATCTTTTAATATTAACATTAAAATAATTCTATTTGTATAGAAGAAAAAATGTCTGATAAGGAAGAAATGGATACAAATACTACAGAAAATCCAACTTCTCTAGGATTTACATTTTCTAGGCCAAACGTTGTTTTTAGTCCTCCAAAAACTTATAATTATAGTTTTCCAACCAATTTGATGTCTTCAAGCAGCAGCAAACAAGAATTTAGTTTTGCAGCACCTGAAGCAATAACACAGCTGAGTAGTTTTACTAAGGAACAAACTAATGACACAGGAAAAAAATACAAGCCTAAAATATCTAGAAATGCATTCGAACCATCGGTTAATTTGTTTGCCAATGCTTTGAAAGATGGTTCAGCATATGGGCAATTAAAAAAAAATTCTAAATCACAGATAGTTAAATGTAATTTGGATAATTCAATAACATGTACAGATGTTCCAAAGGAATTACTTATAAGATCAACTGCAAGAGAACATTTTAATGCTTATGGTGAAGTATTAAAAATTACTATTAAACCGAAGAAGCAAATAATTATAGTAGTTTTTCAATCTAAGGAAGAAGCTAACGATGCCTATCAGAAAAGTGGAGAATATTTAGGTCAAAAGTTTACTGTTGGATGGACAAAGTCAGATAAATCACCGAAGTCTCCGACCAAAAAGAAAGATTCAAAAAATATAGTTACAAATTTTCTTAAAATAGATAATGAAATTAAAACAGAATTGGAAGCTATGACAAATTTAGAATATAATTTACATGATTATAAGAGTGATAATATGTTTAGGGTACCTACTGTGAAAAAAAGCAAAGGATCACATGCAAAAAAATCTGAAAAGATGCTGCTCAAAATTGATAAAGATAAAATTGAAACTGATAGTCAAATAATGACATCGTTGCATGGTGCATCTATGGAAGAATTACAAAGTATAATACATCAAATTGGTATTACATCAGAAGATAAATATAAAATTTTAGAGGCAAGGGATCGTTTGATGAGGCTTAAACAAGTTAAATCTCACTCATTGGAAACTGCTGAAATTACAAGTGGAACTTGTCCAGATATGTGTCCTGAAAAAGAACGTTTGATGCGTGAATCGCAAAGGCAAATAGCTCCGTATGAACTATTAGAAGGAAATGAGTATAGAATAAATCATATGATTGCTGTTAAACAATACTCGAGATCTTCTGCAGATCAAGAAGAACCAATGGCTCATGAATTAAGACCAGTAAAATCCTTAAAAATGACTATGAGTTATTTGCTTCATGAAATAGTAAATCTTTGTGAAGAAGAAGGAACTAATTTAGGAGAATGGTATCATTTTTTATGGGATAGAACAAGAGGAATAAGAAAAGATATAACTCAACAAGAACTTTGTTGTATCGATAGTGTAGAATTAGTTGAACAATGTGCTAAATTTCACATAGTATGCTCAGAAAGACTTTGCGCGGAAGAATTATCAGTATTTGATAAAAAAATCAATTCAGAAAACTTAACAAAATGCTTACAGTCTTTAAAGTATATGTATCATGATTTAAGAGTAAAAGGTATCACATGTCAGAACGAACCAGAATTTCGAGGATATATTATTCTCTTAAATTTGAATAATGGTAATTTCATGTCAGACTTACAGCAACTTCCAATCTCAATACAGAAGTCATCAGAAGTACAATTTGCAATAAATATATATTCTGCTCTCGAGTCTAATAATTATTACAAATTTTTTAAACTAGTGCGGCAAACAACTTTTTTAAATGCCTGTATTTTGCTTAGATATTTTAATCAAGTTAGAGTTAAAGCTTTATCTATAATGGTCAAAGCATATTGCAGAACTACATCTACAGCTTATCCATTATACGAATTACTTCAAAATCTTGGATTTGAGAATGAGAATGAGGCTATATATTTCTGTGAACAAGTAGGAATCAGTGTATCAAGTGATGAATTATATATAATGTTAAACAGACAAAATTATTGTTTGCCAATGTCAAATATAAAACAAGGTAGAGCTCGTTATATGATAGAATCAAAAAGAACTTCTCAAGGATTATCGATTAGTGAATGCATTGCTGGTGGAAAAATGCCTGAAAAATCTTACAAGAATCATAAGCCCCACAGTAGTTTTAATTCTGAAGGCTATTTATTGCCTCAATCTATAAATGCAGAAGATCAGAATTCAACTGTCGATAATAGTATGGAAATTTCACATGAATTTATAAGAAAGGAATCAGAACCTTCTAGTAAAGAAATTTTACTTACTAATGAAAAAAGTCATAGTGCCTTTCTTGTAGATTCACCAACAATTACCAAATATGATCACTTTCAAAAAATATCTAAAATCAATGATACTGATTTAAATAAATCAGAAACTACTTCTATATTTAAATCAGAACATAGTAAAATTGGATCAAAATATGAACAGATTATGCTTGAAAATAAGACAGAAACAAATTTACCATTGAATACTCAAATAAAACAAGATTATCTTAATACACCCTCACTGTTTGATAAACCACAATATGATACTTTATCGAAAAAGCTTAAAGATAATAATAAAATTTCGAATAATACAAACAATAATACATTGCTTCCGCAACCAAGTTTTAATGTTTTTCAGCAGACTAAACCAATTGAAAGTTTTGAAAAATCTTCACCATTTTTAATGGCTTTAAATAAAAGCATACTTTCTGAAACTGGAAAAGGAAATATATTTCAAAAATCTACTCTACCATGCAAGATATTCGACAATAATGTCTCAAATGTAACTTTGACTTCGCATCAAAGTCTATCTAGTACAAAATTTGTTCCATCTGAAGAAACAGAGCTAATAAGTAAAAATATACAATCTCCAAATAAGTCATCAATTAAAAAGGAATCTGAAATTATAGCTACAAAACAATTGGAACAAAAAATGCAACAAATTAGTAAAGATACAGACGAAATCTTTGAAGAATTGATAGAAGAAGTGATAGAAGAACCATGCTCTAATATTCTACAAGAAGAAATAAAGAAATCAACAATGTATGATTCTTTAAGTAATACTATATTAAATAGTTTTCTTACTGAAATATGTGATGATATATTATATGAAGAAATAATAAATTATCAAAAGTTAGAAGAGTTTGCAAAAAAAAGACATGAACGAAAGATCAATAAATATTTTTACGTATGGAGGAAATGGGCATTGAAAAAAACTCAGCAAAGAAAAGCATTAGATGACACACCTGTTTGGTTGCAGAAACAATCTCTAGATGAATGTGCTAAAATGTTATATCGTAATGGACAAAAGTTAGTTATAGAAAATATGCGCAAAAGGCATTGTACCGTAGAAATACCAAAATCAATCATCAATAATTTAGCTCCTATTGAGGCAATTATTTATGAAGGTATTAAAGAAAACTTGAAATCATTAAATATCCATATTTTGACAGATTTATTTTGGAAGCTTGTAATATCATGGCCTGATTTAGAAAATAGGATTGATGTGTGGCAATATAAAAAAATAATAAATCGATATTTATGTCCTGAAGATTATACAACAGAACCAATAATAAAATCATTTCAATCAAACTCATGTGAACATTTATATGCTTCTATAAGGCATTTTGAAGGCTTTATTGCAGAACACCATTTAATTGGAACGGATGGTTTTATATTTATAGCAAATGCTTCAGAAAATGTTATTTCCATTAAAAAACGGTTAACAAAAACTATATTATCTAAAGATAAACTTCTACCAATACCTATAGTACTTATTATTTTGGGAAGTGGAAGTTTGGAGATGAAAAAAGACGAAATTGTAGCAGATTTAGATACTCTATTAGATTCAGGATATGTATCTGAATACACCATCACTGTTGAGAAAACATTAAATGAAAAAATTATATTAAATTTAATTCAAAGCACGATTTTATGGTTGGTTATTAAGAAACCTCCTCAAAATCCATTGGAAATGGATACTTTACAAAATGTATGTGATATTTGTTTAACGGAAGAACTTTGGCAAAGAGTTTTAGAAGATTCAATTAATAACGGAAATTTATCTCAAGCTATGAAAGAGCCGAATTTTTTAATAAACCTGCATAATGAAGCGGTCACATATTTGATGCATATTTTATTAGATCCAGAATCTCTAATGTATACAAAATTTGCACCAGAATTAAAAAAATTTGTAAGGAACCAGCACATATTACCATGTAGTTATGAATATTTTGATGATTTATGGAGAACACTGAAGTATAGAGTAACTCTAGAAAATATTTTAAGTGGATTGTTGCTACCACATTGGAGCTTTCCATGGCCAGTAAAAGATGCACATCAATTACACAAAAATATAATCCGTTATTGTCAAGTAGTGTTACCAGATGTAAATAGCAATACCTTCTCCTGTGATATTTTAAGTCATTTATATTTTATGACTGGCAGTTTAAAAGTAACAAATTTTGCAAATATATTAGTTCAAATTGTCAAAGAAAAAATAAGTTTTATTGGAACGGATTTAAAGATCGTTTATAATAAAAATTATATGAAATATTTTAAAACGTTACCGTGGTGGTTTAAATCTACTACATTTACAGAATTTACAACAAAAATAAACCTAGATGAAACATGTTCTCCTAAAAGAGATAATATAATTAAAGAACCGATTCAAAACAAACGGAAAATAAAGGATTGTAATGACAGTACTTTTGAAGACAACAATTTAATAAATGAATTTGACCAACTTGCTGAGTTTTGCGAAAATACTAAAAAGAAGATTAAAGAAATACATCATTCATCGGAACTTTTAGAAAGTCGTTTAAAAGAACAGCAATTGGCAAATAAAAAATTAGAAGAGAAAATAAAAAATACCATTTCATTTATTTAAGATAATAATTTGTTAAGTATGTAAATATACTTTATATGACATGTTTTCTCAATACAATTATATCTGTATTGCTTATATTTTAGTGTTTTACTAAGAATTACAATGTATTCAATAAATTATAAATATTTTTTAAATTGTATTATTATTTCTCTAAATAAATCTATTATTTTTATAAATTATGTAAAAAATAATTAAGACTTAATTTCATTATATATATCACTGATAAAATAAGTAATTTTATTATAAATAACAAAAATAGGACAATAAATATATCTAATTTTTATTTTTCTGGCAAAGTTATAATAATATAAAACTATATAATACAAACGTCGAGTTAAATGTATAATGCTAAATTATTTAATCTTTTTTTTTATATATAAAATCAAATATAAATAAAGTTAATTTTTTTAAAGAGATTTAACCATATACAACTTATTTTACATATTTAAAAAAAGCATTTTTACAACTTAAACAATTGTATAAATTCTATAATACTATATTTAAAAAATAGATAATTATTACTTGAATCGTTAATTAACTATAAAAATTATAATATTAATTGTTCTTTTTTCCTTGTATCTACTATTTATTAAATAATTAAATATGCTACGAATTTGTAGAAATCGTTGCTGGTTCAAGACGTATAGTGCTTCTATAATTTGTACCACAATTTTTTTGTCTCCATTCGAGCCATCGTAATAATTCTGGACTTAACGAAGTATCGTTGATATCGCTACGAGCTTCTAATTGACGATAATATGCTTCACGAAGTAAACGTAATGTTTGTACATTTTTATACGGCAACTGTGTCATAGGATCTAAGTATTTTGCGGGGAGCCTTAAAAAGATAAAATTAATTACATTAAAGATATAAGCATGTTTTTATTCTATGTATATTAATATTTATATTTTGCAAACTTTCTATAACAGTCAATATATCTTGTTTCTACCTTGTTATGGCACATAGAGCTTTTGTTGCTGGCTTTAGTGGAGTAGGTTTTTTAAATGTTTCTAATAGTAATTGGTCATTTTCAAATGTGATAAATGATCGTTCGTAAAACGTTCCTGTTTCTTCACATTGAAGATTTATTTTATTTTTTGTGCCATCATCTAATTTATCTTTTGGCTCAACTTCTGCATCACAATTAGTCGCTTCACTAAACAAAATAAAATACTTTGCATAAATGTAATTTTAATGAATATCTTAAAATTACACTAATAATTCTATATTTATTTTTTATTTTATAACATTACAAAATAATCTTACGAATCTCCTAGGACGGATACGTCAGAAACACTATTGGAACTTGGAACCACATTCTTCTCATCATCTCCTTCTTCTACATTAATTTTAACATCTTCTTTTTCTACTGGTTCAGTAATAACCATTACAGGCATTGACATAGAATGATACCTGATCATTGGACCTCCATGTGCTTTTCTAACAGCTCTCGTATTCTTTTTCTCATTTTCTAATTTTTGGTACTTTTCTGTAAATATCAAACAGATAGAATATAAGAGAAAGAAACAGTTTTATTTTAATAAATTTGCTATAGTAATATGTAAATCATAAAAAAAATTTCATAACGAATGAATAAAGTAAAAATAAAAATTGCTTTATATAGACAATAATAAAATCTACCTAATGATTTCATATTTATTTGCTCAGTTTGCAATGCTTCTTCGAGTAATTCTTCCTGCGTAGGTTTCCAAGTTTCATGTTTAATTACTTTAGTTTTTTTCTTTTGATCTTCATTTCTTTCTAATAAACGCTTTTGAGTTGCCGCTGACTTAGCAGCAGTAGACCGACGTATAGACTTCCTTTCTATTAAGATTTATATTAATAAACATGTTAAAGCACTTATGTATCATAATAATTTTTTTTAAGTTTAACACATTGACTGCCATATCAGTCACCTGTGACCAGTGTTTACTTTTCAATGAGATCATCTGTGATTGACATTAATATATTGTTTTGTATTTTAAAATTATGGTCTCTACAGTAAAACATGTTAAACTTGCATGACAGTCAACGTGTTAACTGCTATATGATTACCGGTACTATCTATAAGAAATTTATCGTGTCTTTGGCGTCTTATTTTCTTTTCCCTTAAAGGTGCAGATGATTGAGTTGTAACTGCTTTTGGTTCTTTGTAAGCTTTAGTTATTAATCTACGTTTTTTTTTAGGATTTTCTTGTTCTGTATCAGAAACTGGCTCATCGTTTTCATCAATACTAAAGTCAGAATCCACTTCATCTTCACCTTCGTCCTCTTCCCTAAAGATTGTTAATAAAATAAGAAAAATAAAAAAAAATGACAATAAGATTTATTCTTTTTAAAAAATAGAAGAATTAATCATGCTAACATATAATCATGATCTTGTTCAACTTCATCAAAGCCACCATAAGTAGTTTTATAAAAATCGTCTTCCTCTTCTTCATTTAACAACTTAGCCATTTTATTACCGGCATTTGCTCGTCTTTCTCTAGTCGATGCCATTTTTTGGATTTAATTCAAACCAAAATAAATAAATTTCAATATTTGTCTATAAGAGGTTAAGTCAAAACAATTTCAAAATTGAAGAAAATATAACTGGAGTTTGTCAATAATGGGATTGTAGTGACACCTAACTAATGCACTCCATAACTACTAAAATACTGGTTGAACGCCGAACTTGTCCAAATAATGACCAATAAGGTCAACTGATAGCACCGTTTAAGGCTAATGTCTGTAGGATGCGTTGCCAACAACCGTAATTGTCTTACATAATAATGTTAGTAGGTTACGTTTAACAATCGTCGCGCCATCTACTGATAGAGACTAATGCTCCCTATACACTAATAAATGTCATCTTCTAATTTAGGAATTTTTTGTCATAAATTCATACAAATCTCTCAATATCGCTCACGTTTACTTGCATTTAACACTAAATAGAAATGTCAGATTGTCTCTTATGACTTTTATACTTTGATATATAATTATATCGCAGTATCACGTCTCTACTTTGTTCAAGTAATATTTTCAGCTATATTTTGTGATATTTAAGCTTTATAGAAAGCATACTGTTATCATTTCATTCATATCATAGCTTCCAATGTTTTTTAATAGCTTTGAGGTTAGGATTTTAACAACAAGAGAAACATATATTTCTTTTTATTTAATATTTTTTTTAATAACATGATTTATATTAATTTCATTATTTAAATCTGTAGTAATATTCTTTTGCATTATAATAAAACATAATCTAATGATTGACTTATTTATATTCATTATTTGATGTAATACAAGTAATTGTTTCCTATTTAGTATGGTTGAAGACAAAAATTATAAAATTGGAAGTCGCATAGAATGTGATGGATATCAAGGTATATTAAAATATGCTGGTCCTGTTGGGAACATCAAAGGTCTTTGGTTGGGTATAGATTGGGATGATCCTGGACGTGGAAAGCATAATGGTACATATGAAGGTGCTGAATATTTTAAAGCTAGGTATGATTTGGAGATATAATGATTTTATTGTATATATATTATTTCGATTAATTATGTATTATATAATAGGCAGACTACATCGGGATCATTTGTAAGACCTGGTAAAGTTAAATTTGGTATATCCTGTCCACAAGCTATCAAACAACGCTATGGTCTAATAGACGATGAATTGGCAGGAGTAGATAAGGATACTTTGTCATCTTTACAAAAAGAAATGAATGCTCCATTTTTAGAAATGGTTGGATTTTCCAAAGTGAATAAAAAACAAAGTAAATTCGATCAATTGAAAATGATATGCTTAAGAGAGCAATGTGTCAATGATGCTGGTGCTCTTGGCGAATTACAAGAATTATGTCCTAATTTGGAAGAATTAGATATATCGAAAAATTTAATAAGTTCCTGGAATACTGTTGCAAATATTTGTAGTCAACTTCATTCTCTTAAACGGCTTAATGTTAGGTAAATTTATATATTTCAAAATATATCATAAAACTAGTTTAATATGAATAAACAATCAATTTTTTAGTGAAAATTATTTGCTACCTGAAGAAAATATGGAAACATTGAAATATGCATTCACAAATGTAAAGAATGTAACTATTACCAGAATGAATTATAAATGGTCCGATGTGCAGAAATGTGTGGATATGTTTTCGTCATTGGAAGAACTATCAGCTTCGTTTAATAATATTAGTTCTTTAGAAGGTTCATTAAAATACTCAACTTCTATGAGAATACGAACAATTATGCTCGAAGGAAATTTTCTGTCGAGTTGGACAGAAATTCTTAAGCTAGGTTCACTTCCATGGTATGCTAGTTAATAAAACTAAATATATAATGTCATTTCATTTTTATATTTGTATACATTATTTAAATATTATTAAATTTGCAGTTTAGAATGCCTTAATTTGAGTTCAAATACAATAGATAGAATAAGGTTTCCATCTACTATATCAACTGGTAAAACAAATTTATTTCCTGCTTTACGGCAATTGCATATATCGGAAAATAACATATCAGAGGTAATATACAGTTTATAAAAAAGATTTTGTTGATTTACTAATAAGAGAACATTCGTTTTTAGTGGCAGTCTGTGAGTGAGCTGGAAAAACTTAATAATTTAGAAGATTTTAGATTTAGGGGAAATCCAATTTTAAAGGATTACACTTTAGAAACAGGAAGGCAATTAATAATAGCAAGAATATCACATTTAAAAATATTAAATGGCACGGAAATAACACATGAAGAAAGAAGGGGTGCCGAGTACGATTATTTAAAATTATATTTACGAAAATGGATAGAAATTGAAAATAATCTTGATAAAAGGAATTTATTCATAAATGAACATCCACGATACCCAATTTTAGTTGACAGTACGTAAAACTATATTTTTTTCTACAATAAATAGTTTGAATTATTCAATGATTTTATATAAATACATTTTGTCTCTTAGAATATGGAATATCTGATATTCCATCATCTAAAGCAAAAGCAGAAATGGTTTCCAACGTTATAACGGTAGAATTTAAATGCCCAAATGATCCACATCAACTTAAAGGAATTAAAAGAAAACTTCTTAAAGATATGGAAGTTCAAAAAGTGATAGGACTCGCACAGAGACTTTTTAAAACTGGTGGAAGAATTCCAACACTTTCATTTGTACAACAGAATGTGAGTATGATACCAAATTTATTATTTTTAATGTTAAAATTGAATTTTACTATATATATACTTTACTATATATATATATATATATATGTATATATTCTATAATGGTTTCAGCTTTCAAAAGAAGAAATTCCTTTAGATAAACCGTTGCAAGAACTTAGTTATTATTCTATTCAAGATGGTGATCAAGTTCTTGTGAGGTGGTGATATTAACTTAATTATTTATTCATATGACTGTATTTTCTATACTGTTGAAAAAATTTCTTCACCGTACTTTGTTATTAAACTTTTTTAATCACATTTGATTATTACTTAAATCCTTTTAATAATTACTATTTAAAAAGTTACCGATCTCTTCCATAATGTGACATCAACTCTATTTCTATTCTTATTAATAAATAAGCGCGAATATCATGAAATACATATAAAACATTGCTTAATAATTTAATAAAAATGGTTTTTTCTTTGGAATTATGAATACTTGATGCAAATGGATTTTTAATATTTTATATTAATATTAAACACAATCACAGTACAAAATTATATATAAAGATATCTTTACAAGCTACGAATAAAAATACTTATCCCAAATGACATAAGTATATGGAATATTTTTACTAAAGATATTATTTATATAAAATTTAATTTTGTTGAGCCTTCTGTTCAATTTTACTAGCTTCCTCCTTCTCCAATTGTTCTCTTGTTAAGAGTGATAGACCTAATTGATTTTCACGCGTAAATGGCTGAGCCATTTGTCTTAACCATCGTTTACTAATCTAAAAATAAATAGAATAATGAAAAATTAATGTCAATTATAGTTGCAACGCATGGTTCAATCATATCACCTGTACAGCTTCTTCAGTAGATAAATTACATAAACCATCTGATAAATGCTCTTGTATCCATTTTGGTAATTTACTTCGTTTGTCAGCTCTAGAAAACCTCTACGCATAATTTATACAAATAAGCTAAATATAAGTTTTTGTTATAAATAGATAAACATTTATAAATATTTTATAATTTACCTTATCAGCAAATACCATAATACCATAGTCAGTTTTACCTCTAATGGCACGTCCAACACATTGTGCTGCATGTCTCATAGCATCGAAGGTCAAGAAATCATTTTCTCTTATCTTTAAAGGAGTAAAGTTTAGATTATAAATTATTAGAAAATTCAGAAATCTCTATTTACTTACTTGGAATTGATCACGTAAATATTCTAGACGTGCTTTCAAAATTCTTGATTGCGTATATACGTAGGGTATACCAAACATTAAAACAGCTCTTCCTAAATGATGATCAAAATCTACACCTTCTGAGACTTTACCACGAGCCACCGAAAGTAAAATAGCACCTCGACCATTTTCACAAGCCTTTATGTAATTTAAAAGAGCTAAACTAGTTTCTGCTGAATCTTGAGTTTCAATGAATAGCAATTTATGTCTCTGAAGTTGATCTACTACTCCTTGATCATACCTTAAATAGAAAAGTTTTTTTTAATAAAATTAAGAAAAGTGTGGATACTAATTAAATAATATATTATTTTAAGTAAAATAAAACATACCAAGCAGCTACAACAGATTCCATGTACAAATATGAAGTGAAAAAGCAAACTAAACCATCGGGAACATTAGCAGCAAATTCAACTAAAAGTTGACCATAATTTCTGATAACGGCAACATCTTCTCTTGTTTCATATTTTGATGAAATTGCTACTTGATCATTGCCTTTAGCTACAATCTATTTTATGAAGAATATAGTCATATTAATATAATAATATTACGATATAATTATTAAAGAAATATAATTATTACCATTGGAAGGAGACATTGTCGAGCTAGTGTCATAGTAAAGGAAGACATTATTACTGGGTGAAAATTTAATATTTTTGGATACATGTCTAAAGGTGATAACGTTCCAGAGGTAATAACTACTGATTGGAATCTTTCAAATACTGGCTTCATTGCTATGGATGAATCTAAACAACTGAAGTGTAATACCGGATTTAGAACTGTGGGTGTTTTATCATCGAATGGTTCTACTATAATTGTAAATCCTTTTGTGTAAGTAGAAACTAATGTTGCCAAATGCGTTACTAAAGTAAGCGGGGAGAAATCTGTTAGATCTGTTATTTCCATAGTTCTTAAAAGTGATGCTAATCGTTCAGCACAAAATCGTAAGGGTTTTCGTTCTATAGAAACTTTTGTTTGAATATCTCTCAAGAAAGCTGCCGGAGATTCTTGTACAACATGCTGCACGCGTAAACGTGTCTTTAAGTATTCTATAAATCGTTTCAAAAAATTAACAAAGTGTTCCGCATTTCTTATGTTTCCAGGAACAGCTTCTGTAAAAATATAAAAAAAAAGAAAATTATAGATAAGAAAGACACAATCAAATATTATATACGATGATGTACCTTGAAGGACTTCATCGGGTAATATAGGATTTGATAAAATAATGTCAGTTTCTCTTTGTACTTGTGCATCTTTTAATCCTGCAACTAATCTTTCATATTCTTCTTTTAATTTGTTAACATCATCTTCTCTCATTCTACAATATACAAGTATATAAAAATAAAATAATTATAAATAAAATATTTTCAAAAATAATAAACAAGATTAATGATAAGTCACTTACTCTGCAACAGTTTTTTCTAGAAGTTGAATATTAGCAGAACTTCTTTCCATGAGTCTTCTATTTATTTTAACGCTCATTGAATCAATACAAACATTATCTGACAAATAAAACAAAGTGTTATAATTTATATATACACATACCAATTAAATATCACATACCAATGTTATGAGCCTCGTCAAATACAACTACAGAACTTTTACTTAATTCCTTAGAAACAGTTTCAGCTATTTTTGGATCGAGTAAATAATGATAACTGTAAACTACAATTTGAGCTTGTATAATCTGTAAAAGAAATTATATGAAAGCTTTTTGGTAGAAATATTTAAAAAAAAAACCATATCTTTAAAAAATAATTATTTACCATGAAACGTGCAAGAAAATAAGGACACCAGTTACGATCTCTACCATATTCTTTTAAATCGTCGAGAGAATATACACCAGATGGTATAACTTGAGTTTTACCTTCTAAGTCAAATCCTTCGTAAAAATTACAAATTGGTGTAGATTCGTCATAATTATGTCTATCTCGAACATAAGACGCAGTGAGAGAATGGCACCGTGAATCAACTACCTTTCCTTCTCGTTCCTTGCTTACCTTCAAATTACATATTAAAATTGGTTAGAAGTTTAATGGTAAGCTGCAATTTATATTGCCTGATATTTATATCATTATTTGATAATTACTTCGGGATGGATACACATATTTTTTCTTGAACTGAGAACTAATCCTATTATTTTAGGTTTACTTTTTAATTCTTTTTCATAATAATCAATAAGTTTTTTTAATTCTTCTATAACTTTTTCTATCTCTGGTACAGTTCTAGAGCAATATATTAATTTTGTAACATCCAACGGATGTTCCAACATGTATGCAACAATTAAAGATAATAGCGTAATTGTTTTTCCAGTTCCTGAAGGCATCTCCAAAAGGCAGTGACCCTAAGATTATGAAAATCAAATTACATATTTTTTAAAGAGCATTTCTTAATCTTGTTTATTAATTTATATAATACGCTATGACCAAGATTAAAAGAAAATAAATGAACTTATTTATATATACTTTTGCATCCAGACCACGCTTAAGTTCAAACATATATGCATATTGCTCTGGATATATATAATCATATGGAAAATAAACAATTAAATCATCAACATTAATCCTGAAATAAAAAAATAAATAAGAAACATTTGATACTTGTAATTATTATAATTTACATTCGAATAATATAAAATGAGTTATTATTACTTCATGTTTAATTTTTTATTTTGTTACATTAGTGCAATAAATTTTAAGATTATCATTTATTGACTGACATAATTAATTCAACTACTTAAATATAAAAAAATGAAAATTTCAAAGGACACGATTTAACCTAATCTTTGTTTAGAAATAAACTGCAACGAGCATGTTTTGTTGGCGCGACTTTGTAAAATTCTCTTTCTTTCTTTCTCTCTCTCTGTCTCAATTGCTACTATCCGTGTGTTTTGTGCGCACTTATGATATATGTGAGCGCAAGCGCACCTGTTACAATAGACGCAACACCAGAGGACGCTCAAGTTTTAACGAACTACAGTTTCATATCATGGTAGTAATAAACCAGAGGAAGCTTGGAAAAATTAATATAGCCTCGAATTTCAGTGTTCGTATTATTAAAATAATTTGCGAAATCGTATCTATTTTGGAGATATTTTGTAGTTGAAATGTTAAGTTTAAAGAAAACAACATTATATTATTATTTTATATATTAGCAGTTATTTATTGTCAACTTGAAGAAAAAATAAGAATTCCGGTAAAGAAAAAAAATAGTTACTAAAAAAAAAGCCACGCTCATAGTATACGGAGATAATTATTAATAATTTAGACCTACTTTCACTCTCGATTTAGACCTAGATAATTATTAATTATTTATAATTTTTTTATTTCTTTATTTTGTTAATATTAGAATAAATAATAAATATAAAGTATATATTTTTCATCATGTTTCTTTTTTACAGGACATCTTGCAATAATGTCTATACCACCGTATTTATTAGGACCAAATCCATGGGCAACCATGATGGTCCAACAACAAGCCCATGCCCAATTAGCTGCGGCACAGGCTCATGCACAAGCAGCCGCTCATGCTCAAGCTGCGCATCATGCCCACATGCAAGCTATTGCTGGCCCACCACTTCCTCAAATGCCAAAACAACCAGAAGTGTTATCAGAGGATAAATTACAAGAAAAAGGTAGTATAAAAGTAAATTTTATTTCTATAGGAAAGTAACTCGCTGATATTTAATTATAGCACAAAAATGGCAACAATTACAATCAAAACGGTTTGCGGAGAAAAGAAAATTTGGATTTGTCGATGCTCAAAAAGAAGATATGCCACCTGAACATATTCGTAAAATTATAAGGGATCATGGTGATATGAGTAGCCGCAAATATAGACATGATAAGCGTGTATATTTAGGGTAAGATTTATTCAAATATTTTAATGTACTTGAAAAGTTGTAATGTATGAACATTACTTGTTTAATTCTAGCGCGCTAAAATATATGCCACATGCAGTAATGAAATTGTTAGAAAATATGCCAATGCCTTGGGAGCAAATAAGAGACGTAAAGGTTTTATATCATATAACTGGAGCTATTACATTTGTTAACGAAATTCCATGGGTTATTGAACCTGTTTATATTGCACAATGGGGGTGAGTTATTTTAATAATTTCAATCTTGTTTTTCTTATATGTATCACAGTATGTATATACTCATATATATTAATGATATGTTTATGTTAATCATTTGTGAAAATTAGAACAATGTGGATTATGATGCGAAGAGAAAAAAGAGATCGTAGACATTTTAAAAGAATGAGATTTCCACCATTTGATGATGAGGAACCTCCATTAGACTATGCTGATAATGTTCTAGATGTTGAACCATTAGAAGCTATTCAGATTGAACTTGACTCTGAAGAAGATGAATCTGTTGCATCATGGTTTTATGAACACAAACCAATGGTTGGAAGCAGGTATATAAATTTATAATATTGGAAGAACCCTCCACTCCTATCTAGTTTTGTATAATATATTATCATGTTTAAAATTATATACTTAACTTTATATGATGAGTAGCGTAGGGGTCCTGAAATCAACTATTTATGTGAGTTGACAGATGATTATGTTTTTGTAGTAGTGTCTGAGACATACTGCAAGAATGTATCACTGGACGAAACGCATTCTGATAAATGTATATCATATATAAATAATATTTTTTGTAAAAGTGTAAATATCTTACTATATATTTGAAATTATTACAGACATGTTAATGGATCTACATATAGAAGATGGAATTTGACTCTTCCTCAAATGGCCACATTGTATCGATTAGCGAATCAACTCTTAACCGATTTGGTTGATCACAATTTCTTTTATTTATTTGATCCCAAGTCATTCTTTACTGCAAAAGCATTAAATATGGCAATACCAGGAGGTCCAAAGTTTGAACCTCTTGTAAAAGATTCAAATGCTGCTGATGAAGATTGGAATGAATTCAATGATATAAATAAAATTATTATTAGACAGCCTATTAGGACAGAATATCGCATCGCGTTCCCTTATTTGTATAATAACATGCCACATTTTGTACACCTTTCATGGTAAGTAACTTATTATAATTAATATAATACAGAAGTTATTTGTATGTGTGAAAGAATATTTCCACACTAGTTTATAGACTTATCAATTAGTCCATTATAGTCTAACTAGCAGTGTGGTATAGCAAAATAGATGGTTGTTATTCGTACTCTTTCTAAAAATTAAAAGAGAACTGCTGATGCCACCTACATAACATACATTGTATTCTATCTACTAGAGTAGTTTATATTTCTAATTAATAATTTATTAGAAAATAATAATATATACTTTGTATCTTAATATCTAATATATTTTAATTTTTTAAACAATTTATAGGTATCATGCACCAAATGTTGTATATATAAAGACAGAGGATCCTGATTTACCAGCATTTTATTTTGATCCTTTGATTAATCCAATTTCACATAGGAATTCATTAAAGGTAAATTGTAAGAATTTAAAACATAGATTATAAGTATTATAATTAATTGTATTAATTAATAATAAATAAATAGATTAAAAAATTTTGTATTAGAATTCTAATGATAAAAAGTTAATTATACATTTTTATTATTTATAGACAGTAGAACCACAAATTGAAGATGATGAAGATTTCGTCTTAGATGATGAAGTCCAGCCATTTTTACAAGAAACACCACTTTATACAGACAATACAGCTAATGGTATAGCACTTTTGTGGGCACCAAGACCATTTAATACACGCTCTGGAAGAACCAGAAGAGCAATTGATATTCCTTTAGTAAAATCATGGTATAGAGAGCATTGTCCTCCAGGACAACCTGTTAAAGTACGAGTTAGTTACCAAAAGTTACTTAAATATTTCGTATTAAATGCATTGAAGCATAGACCACCAAAGCCTCAAAAGAAACGTTATTTATTCCGGTCATTTAAATCTACCAAATTTTTCCAAACTACAACTATAGATTGGGTTGAAGCTGGATTGCAAGTATGTCGTCAAGGCTATAATATGCTGAACTTACTCATACATAGAAAGAATTTAAATTATCTTCATTTAGATTATAATTTCAATCTAAAACCTGTTAAAACCCTTACGACAAAGGAAAGAAAAAAATCACGATTTGGAAATGCTTTCCATTTATGTAGAGAAATTCTTCGTTTGACGAAATTAATTATTGACTCACACGTACAATATCGTCTAAATAATGTTGATGCATTCCAACTAGCTGATGGATTACAATACATTTTTGCTCATGTTGGCCAGCTTACTGGCATGTATCGATACAAGTATAAACTAATGAGACAAATAAGAATGTGTAAAGATCTAAAGCATTTAATATATTATCGATTTAATACTGGCCCAGTTGGAAAAGGACCTGGTTGTGGATTTTGGGCACCTGGATGGAGAGTATGGCTTTTCTTTATGAGAGGTATAACACCATTATTAGAAAGATGGTTAGGTAATTTGTTATCCAGGCAATTTGAAGGGCGTCATTCTAAAGGAGTAGCTAAAACTGTGACTAAACAAAGAGTAGAATCACATTTTGATCTTGAATTAAGAGCATCTGTGATGCATGATATTGTAGACATGATGCCTGAAGGCATCAAACAAAATAAAGCTCGTACAATCCTTCAACATCTAAGTGAAGCATGGAGATGTTGGAAGGCTAATATACCATGGAAAGTCCCTGGATTGCCTATTCCTATAGAAAATATGATATTACGTTATGTTAAAATGAAGGCTGATTGGTGGACAAACACTGCTCATTATAATCGAGAACGTATCAGACGAGGTGCTACTGTGGATAAGACAGTATGCAAAAAGAATTTAGGTCGTCTTACTCGACTTTATTTAAAAGCAGAACAAGAACGTCAGCATAATTATTTAAAAGATGGACCTTATATTACTCCAGAGGAAGCTGTAGCTATATATACCACTACTGTACATTGGTTAGAATCCAGAAGATTTGCTCCAATACCTTTCCCACCACTTTCATATAAACACGATACGAAATTATTGATATTGGCCTTAGAACGTTTGAAAGAAGCTTATAGCGTTAAATCGAGATTGAACCAAAGTCAACGCGAAGAGCTTGGATTAATCGAACAAGCATACGATAATCCACACGAAGCTTTATCTAGAATTAAACGTCATCTTTTGACTCAAAGAAACTTTAAAGAAGTGGGTATAGAATTTATGGACCTTTATAGTCATTTGATACCAGTTTACGATGTGGAACCTCTTGAAAAAATAACTGATGCTTACTTAGATCAATATTTATGGTATGAAGCAGATAAACGAAGATTATTTCCACCATGGGTGAAACCATCTGACACAGAACCACCACCTCTTTTGGTTTACAAGTGGTGTCAAGGTATAAACAATTTACAGGATGTTTGGGATGTTAGCGAAGGAGAATGCAATGTTTTATTAGAATCCAAATTTGAAAAGCTCTACGAAAAAATCGATCTTACTTTGTTAAACAGACTTCTTCGTTTAATCGTTGATCATAATATTGCTGATTACATGACTGCAAAGAATAATGTTGTGATCAATTATAAAGATATGAATCACATAAACAGTTATGGAATTATTAGGGGTATGCAATTCGCATCATTTATTGCTCAGTATTATGGACTTGTGCTTGATCTATTGGTTCTTGGACTGCAAAGAGCTAGTGAAATGGCTGGTCCCCCACAAATGCCAAATGACTTTTTAACTTTCCAAGATGTGGCATCTGAAACTGCACATCCGATTAGATTATATTGCAGATATGTTGATAGAATACATTTATTCCTTCGATTTTCTGCAGACGAAGCAAGAGATTTGATACAAAGATATCTAACAGAACATCCAGATCCAAACAATGAAAACATTGTTGGGTATAATAACAAAAAATGTTGGCCACGTGATGCACGTATGAGATTAATGAAACATGATGTTAATTTGGGACGTGCTGTTTTCTGGGATATTAAAAATCGATTACCTCGTTCTACAACTACTATACAATGGGAAAACAGTTTTGTTAGTGTTTATAGCAAGGACAATCCAAATCTGTTATTCAATATGAGTGGATTTGAATGTAGGATTTTACCTAAGTGCAGAACAACGCATGAAGAATTTACACATAGAGATGGAGTATGGAATTTGCAAAATGAAATTACAAAAGAAAGAACTGCTCAATGTTTCTTAAGGGTAGACGATGAAAGTTTACAAAGATTCCACAATAGAGTGAGACAAATTTTAATGGCTTCTGGTTCTACGACATTTACGAAAATTGTTAATAAATGGAATACTGCTTTAATAGGATTAATGACTTATTTCCGTGAAGCAGTAGTCAATACCCAAGAACTGTTGGATTTATTGGTCAAATGTGAAAATAAAATTCAGACACGTATTAAAATTGGTCTTAATTCAAAAATGCCTTCAAGGTTTCCACCAGTAGTATTTTATACACCTAAAGAATTGGGCGGCCTTGGAATGCTTTCTATGGGTCATGTATTAATTCCTCAATCAGATTTACGTTGGTCCAAACAAACTGACGTTGGTATTACACATTTTAGATCTGGTATGAGTCACGATGAAGATCAATTGATTCCCAATCTATATAGGTACATTCAACCATGGGAATCAGAATTTATAGATTCACAGCGTGTTTGGGCAGAATATGCCTTGAAGCGACAAGAGGCAAATACACAGAATCGCCGACTTACTTTAGAAGATTTAGAAGATAGTTGGGATCGTGGTATACCTAGAATCAATACATTATTTCAAAAGGATAGACATACCCTTGCTTATGACAAAGGTTGGAGAATACGTACAGAATTTAAACAATATCAAGTTCTTAAACAAAATCCATTTTGGTGGACCCATCAACGTCATGATGGAAAGTTATGGAATTTAAATAATTATAGGACAGATATGATCCAGGCCCTAGGTGGTGTTGAAGGAATTCTGGAACACACACTTTTCAAAGGAACTTATTTCCCCACATGGGAAGGTCTTTTCTGGGAGAAGGCATCAGGTTTTGAAGAATCAATGAAATATAAAAAATTAACGAATGCTCAAAGGTCGGGTTTGAATCAAATTCCTAACCGTCGTTTTACTTTATGGTGGTCACCCACTATAAACAGAGCAAATGTTTATGTAGGTTTTCAGGTACAATTAGATCTTACAGGAATATTTATGCATGGTAAAATACCAACATTGAAGATATCTCTCATTCAAATTTTCCGTGCTCACTTGTGGCAAAAAGTGCATGAATCAATTGTCATGGATCTTTGTCAAGTATTTGATCAAGAATTGGATGCTCTGGAAATTGAAACTGTACAAAAAGAAACTATACATCCAAGAAAATCATATAAGATGAATTCTTCCTGTGCTGATATTTTACTTTTTTCGGCATACAAATGGAACGTTTCAAGACCATCTTTATTAGCAGATTCTAAAGATCTCATGGATAACACAACGACTCAAAAATATTGGATAGATGTTCAATTGAGATGGGGTGATTATGATTCTCATGATATAGAGAGATATGCAAGGGCTAAATTTTTAGATTATACAACAGATAATATGTCCATTTATCCATCTCCAACGGGTCTTTTAATAGCTATCGATCTAGCTTATAATCTTCATAGTGCATATGGTAATTGGTTTCCAGGATGTAAGCCACTTATACAGCAAGCTATGGCAAAAATAATGAAAGCAAACCCAGCGTTATACGTATTGCGAGAACGTATTAGAAAAGCTCTACAATTATATTCATCAGAACCAACTGAACCATATCTTTCTTCTCAAAATTATGGAGAATTATTTTCAAATCAAATCATTTGGTTCGTCGATGACACTAACGTATATCGAGTAACGATACATAAAACTTTCGAAGGTAATCTGACTACAAAACCAATTAATGGTGCGATTTTCATATTTAATCCAAGAACTGGTCAGTTGTTCTTAAAGATAATTCACACTTCTGTGTGGGCTGGACAAAAGCGTTTAGGACAATTAGCTAAATGGAAAACTGCCGAAGAAGTTGCAGCTCTTATCCGTTCGTTACCAGTAGAAGAACAACCAAAACAAATTATTGTAACGAGAAAGGGAATGTTGGATCCTCTTGAGGTGCATTTACTAGATTTTCCCAATATAGTAATTAAAGGATCAGAACTTCAGTTACCTTTCCAAGCATGCTTAAAGGTTGAGAAGTTTGGTGATCTTATTCTGAAGGCGACTGAACCACAAATGGTTCTCTTTAATCTTTATGACGATTGGTTAAAAACAATTTCCTCTTACACAGCATTTTCACGTTTAATCTTGATTCTTCGAGCGTTACACGTTAATACAGAACGTACTAAGGTTGTACTTAAGCCAGATAAAACAACTATAACAGAACCTCATCACATATGGCCGTCTTTAACTGACGACGAATGGATTAAAGTAGAAGTGCAATTAAAGGATTTGATCTTGGCTGATTATGGAAAGAAGAACAATGTCAATGTTGCGTCTCTGACTCAATCTGAAATCCGAGATATTATTTTAGGTATGGAGATTAGTGCACCCTCTGCGCAACGACAGCAAATTGCAGAAATCGAAAAGCAAACAAAAGAGCAATCTCAACTCACTGCAACTACTACTAGAACGGTTAATAAACACGGTGATGAGATTATTACTGCTACTACATCCAATTATGAAACTCAAACATTCAGTTCTAAAACAGAATGGCGTGTGAGAGCCATATCTGCTACTAATTTACATCTTAGAACTAATCATATATATGTATCTTCCGATGATATCAAAGAAACTGGTTACACATACATTTTACCGAAGAATGTATTGAAAAAATTTGTCACTATCTCGGATTTACGAGCACAAATTGCTGGATACTTATATGGTATTAGCCCACCGGATAATCCTCAAGTTAAAGAGATTAGATGTATAGTAATGGCTCCACAATGGGGCACACATCAAACAGTACATTTACCAAATGCATTACCTAATCATCAATACCTTAAAGAAATGGAGCCATTGGGATGGATACATACACAACCCAATGAATTGCCACAGTTATCACCACAGGTTGGTATTCATTTATTTATTATATTTGAATATATTGTTGATTTATTATTAACGTTTTATTTGCTTTATTTTCTAATAAGGATATCTCGACACACGCACGAATTATGGCGGATAATCCAAATTGGGATGGTGAAAAAACAATTGTCATTACATGCAGTTTTACACCAGGTTCTTGTTCTTTGACGGCTTATAAATTAACTCCAAGGTATGAAAAATTATACTCTATAATAACATATTTTTATATATATATATTTATTAAAATATTTTGATAGTTTTTTTTATATAATTTGTATTTTTATTTCAGTGGATTCGAATGGGGCAAACAGAACACTGACAAGGGAAATAATCCTAAAGGATATCTTCCAAGTCATTACGAGAAAGTACAAATGCTTCTTTCCGATAGATTCCTCGGTTTCTTTATGGTACCTAATCAGGGATCGTGGAATTATAATTTCATGGGTAAATTATCAATTATCTCTTTATTTATATAAAGAAAATATATAAAAATTGTAAATAAAATGATTAAAATTATATATTTTTGTCTAGGTGTGAGACACAATCCAAACACGAAATATGAGTTACAATTAGCTAATCCTAAAGAATTTTATCACGAGGTTCATCGACCGGCACATTTCTTAAACTTTTCTAGTTTGGAAGATGGAGATGGGGTTGGAGCGGATCGTGAAGACATGTTCGCTTAGAATAAATATAATTTCCTCAAATAATATTTCCTTATTTTTTTATTTTTGTTCTTTTCATTTTTTAAGGATACGAATCGATGTAATATTGTTTTGATTTAGTTGTTAGAAACATAATCGTTCAATTCAAAAAATATAATAATAGATTTTATCAGCTTCAATCGATGAGAACGAAACACGATATTTTTTCAAAAATATTTCTTCATTTATCTTATAAACATATTATTACTACTACTACTTTATAGAATGTTGAGATAAATGAAATTATGTCATAGTTAATATGAGTAGTATGTATTTTTAAAAAAATTGTATAAAATTTGTGCTTATAATGCTCTTATATAAAAAAACAAATCAACTACTCCTCGGATTTTTAAAGATAAAGAGAGAAGGAGAGAGAGAGGGAGAGAAAAAATGTACTTTTATTACATCATAAATATTTAAAATAAATGTATAAACTTGATTATTGTATGAAGATAAATGTTTTATAATATACACACGCACACACACATTTCATATTTCATCAATGACATAAACTCGTATGAGTGATAATATGCAAGCGACGGTGACAGTTCAAGTAATAATTCGTGAAAGAAACATACATAGTTAATAAATAATTAGATTAAATATTAAATAAAATTTATCAAAATTTTTATTAATTGGCTGTTCAGGAAAAATCGACTTTTGATTTGATAATAAATTAATGGAAAACGGCGAGAGAAAGAGAATACACACACAATTTGATAAACAAACGATAATAATTAATAATTATAACTAATTAATGTGTATAAATTCGTTGAAATATTATAATGGTTAATTATAATATTTTTACCAGGCACGCATCGAAACCTAAGTGTTTACGATAAGGCGGTCGAACTGTAACTGTCTCGAGTGTTTACATGTTGGAGAAAAAAGTATACATACGTACATAGTTTGATCTTGAAAAATATGATCGATCTTTTAAACGCGCGCGCGCGAGACTATGTAAAACTTAGAGTTTTCACGATTTAACTGAAGTATACAATTTAAATAAGATATACTTATATCTATTTCCTTATGAAAATTTTATGAATATTTTCACTATAAATGTAAGTTCATATCTTAGAATATATAATTGTTATCTATAACATATTCTACTAAAATTTCAATTTTTGTAGAATATTATATCGGTAGAACGATTAATAAAAAACGATTAATATGGTTTGTACGTTACGTAGATAATTTTATGGAATACTTTAAAAGCGTCAGTGATCTTACATTTATTTAATTAACATTAATTTATGGAGATTCGAAGTATATATAATAAAGAATGATATACTTCATACATAAATTGTTATCTAAGCATACGAAATCTATTAAATGAGATCCAAATATTTCTTCTAAGTACAACGTGTCCTTGCTATTAAGTTGATAAAAGCGATAATACATCAATCACTATATCTCTTTTGCATAACTTGTTTATTATTTAATATTTAAAAAGTTGTTTTATATTTGAAACATATATGCTAGTAATATTATTCACTTCTTTTTAATAGAAGTTAATCTCTTCGCAAGTCATATATATCCTCTATTATAATCTCAGGATATATCGTTATTTATAATAAATTAATGAAATTATGAGAAAAAAAAAAATGAAAAAAAAAAATAAATAATGAAATTAAAAGATAATAAGTGCGTGTGAAGAATGTGTATGATTTAAAAAAAAAAACAAAAAGGAAAGTATACTTAACTTCTTTTCCAAAATAAAAATCGTTTCTCATTTCTTAAAGCATGTCGTAGGTCATTTTTTTCTTTCAGAATAAGTGAATGGATGTGATCATCTATATAATCGTACGTTCTTATTAATGAACGTATTATATTAATGTTGATATCATTGTGCATGGATTAATTAAGGACAATCGCTTTCCTCGGCACTTTCTTTACTCAAACGAAATGCTTCGCGTTGAATATTTGCATCGACTTTTTCTTGAAGGGGTAAACCTGTTGTTGTTGTACAAGTAGTACGAGACGCTGAACTATGATAAACGCTACGAGTAAGGCTTCTTGAAAAAAATTTACCATCGCTATATCCAAATCTTTTAAGTAATAAACGCTTAATTTTTTGTTTGCAAACAAGCGTTATGAAAATGATCAAACCCTGTAAAGTATTAATCACATCTGATATATACCAAATATAGTCCCCTGATCCTTCCCATAACGTGGATATGATTTCCGTAGTCCAGGTGATACCCATTACGATGAATAACTTCATATACAGATTGAACCTGTGATCAAACAAAATATATTACTTTATTTATATCGTTATATGCTAATATTCGTGTTCTATAATTTTTATTCTATAATATTTGCCCGTAAAATGTTATGGATGAATGTTATTTAACAAAATCATGACGCATTACCGCCAAGATAATTTCATTGTTGTTACGAATGATTTCGTAATAAGGAAAATAAACTATGGCATGGGAACATCTTCTTGTCGCTTGCCCTATAGCGACGTCTAAAAATAAGCTTTCAATGTTAGTAAGAAAAGATAACCATACCATATTGATGATTCGAACGAGTGTAATCTAGTAAATTCATTTGATATTATTTAAAATATTATTTATAACGATATTAATTATTTTTATATCTAACAATATAAGTGTATAACGTTTAAATAAAAATCATATTTTCTTTATAATATGAACACTCTCTTTCTCTCTCTCTCTCTCTCTCTCTCTATATCTCTATCTCATTTATTAGAAAAAAAAAACTTAATAAAAATAATATTATACAAATATATATATTTTTATGTATTTATATATACCATTGTTTATTATCGTCGTGACGTCTACTTTCACTTCCTCTTAAATGATGGGCCGTATCTTTTGTGTGTTGTCGAATTTTTAAAGCGGTTGAGATAAATAGACATAGATTGCAGACAATTGATATTGTCATAGGCAAAGTAAAATAAATATTCGTCGCACTATTAGCTGAAATAATATTATTCAACATTACACAATTTGCATTAATATATAAAACTATAAATTGTTATTAAATATACTTACTCGTAAACCAACATTTCTTTTCTCCAAGTTGGGGTCGAATTGTATTTTCTGGTATGTTAGGAGCAAAATCCATAATTAAGCATATACTTGTGAAAAACGATGCAATTCCCCAAGCATAGATAGAATATATTATAAATTTTTTTCGATCCCTTTGTTTCATACTGCCCCTCAACGCTCGGAAACCCCTAAAACAAATAAGAAATATATTGTTGATTATAATATATATAAATAAATAACTGATAATTATATATATATAAGTATATTAAAATTGTACATTATTTTTTATTGTCGTTTCAGAATATTTTACATTTTTATATATTTTTTTTTCTTACCTATTATCAACACAAAAAAGAAGGGTATTTGCATAGATACTTATAAATGAATAAATAAACATCCAATGGTAATACTCGATATATACAATAAAAAAGAAAATTGAAAAACAGTTATAGGAAATCGATAGTATCACATGGTTAATACGTGAACGTACCTTGGGGAAATTACGATAGTGTTTAGTTAATCTGAACAAAAGGATGTGTCTCACTTTACAATGATAATGTTTTACTCAACATAAGACATATATATATATATATATATATATATATATGTACATAAATATGGCATATCATGTACGAAATCCATTAAATATTCATTTATGTATTATGTACTCTGAAAGAGTTTTTAATATTTAAGTAAATATTCATTTAATAAAATGCATTTGTTCTAAAAAGAAACTTGTATTATGTTTGTGGTCAATGACTAAAACCTACAATAGGAAGAGTGAGAAAGAGAAAGAGAGAAAAAAATAAAAATTAAAAGAGAAAGAGAGAAAGAGAGAGATAGAGAAAGAGTTTATAGGGCTTGGCAAAATGAATGAGCGTTTAACATGAAACATGTGTGTTAACAAACGTGACTCGATTCTATGTAAAAACTTTAACACCCACGCAGTTTCATTCTTTTACATGGGATAAAACCGAATCGCACTTAAATTAATATCCTTTTTAAACGATTAATTTTTTCGCTAAAATGAAAGGCTTAAATATTCCAAGGGAAAATAATATTTAATCTCCCTAATTATTGTATGTATATATATATGATACAAGATTTAAAAAAAAAATATATATATATATATATAATTAAATTAGGAATATATTATATATGATTTATGTGTGTGATATAAATATTCTTGAAATGATAATTAGACAGAGAGAAAATAATTACGTTAGGGGGGGGGAGATGGTATAATTATAAAATATCGAGTTTGTTTATATTTTTCTGAACTTGTTTTCGTTTTATATCCACTTTCCTTGTGTCCTTCATCGAACACATTTCGAGAAACGAAACGATGTTCGGTCTCGTAGTATTTTGTTTGGATTAAGTGCCGCAATTTCCTCGGTCTACACCCGTTGTGTTTTATAGAGCAGCCTGGTTTGTATAAGCGGGAGAATCGTTTCTTATGGAATCAGAGTAGCGTGACAAAAAAGTCTTTCTTTACTTGGAAAAAACAATTTTATTTCGTTTTGCTATTTTGCTTTTTTTTTTGTTTTTTTTTTTTTTTAGTTTTGTTATTTATCTATCTCAATTATTTTTTCATTAAATTATGTTATACTTGGAACATTCGTAAACCTTCTCCACATCATGTTAATTGAAATAAATCTTATTTATACTTGTAATGCAAAGTTTTACAATTTTTAAAGATAAATATTTTGTATTTTAGGATTATATATTCAATCATCAAATTGATATTAATTTTATTACATAATAACATTCTATTGTTAGAGAAATATAATTTTATTCGAATGATGATATAAAATTGATCTCACGTATGTATTTTGCATCTATACACAAGATGTATAATAAAAATCTTATAATAATTTTCAGACGATTGGATATATTTTGTAAAATCAATTTTTTGTATAAAAGTTATGAAAAAATTTAACTTAATTTAAATACGTTCCTGCGTATAAGAGTTTTTTTTTTTAATCGTTTGAAATTTGTCGATCGATTCGAAAAGAAATATATTAACGAATATTAATTATACTAATAAAAGGAAGAATAAATAACATAAATAAAGATAACAAGACTGTTGTTATCGAATTTCTTAATTGATTGAATATTTTAACCAATATCCCACCCAATTGTCAGTTATTATCGTTAAAAGCATATAATGCGTGAAGTAATCATACAGATAAATCTAAATGAAATTGTTGACATTTAGACTGCGTCTGTGTAATATATATGTGTACTTGTATGTATATTGTGGGTCACGTACGAGATATTAATCCTCCCCTATATACGTCATCTTCAATTTCTCTTCGATGTTTGTTAATTATCAAATTTCTCTATGTCGTTTTACTGGTGCCAGTTGAGAGAATAATTGACGTAAAAATAAAGAACATATACACGTACTCACATATGCATACACACACACACATATATATATATACAACAGACTGATTATACGGGTATACTAGAATAAACTGAAATGTATTTTCTACGATCCCATTGACTTGTGTTAACGAAAAAGCACGCAGCCAAGAAAATTTGTATTCACAAAAGAGAACAATTGAAATTGTTTTAAGTATAGCACGAAAAGCAACGTAAATCATATGCCAAATTCTATTAATTCCGCAAAAAACAAAACGTAGAACATATTGATAAAATAATATATTACATTGTTCATATTATTTATTACTGAACGATCGTCAAAATTGTAATTGTAATTTTATTAAGAAATTATTTTTAATTTAATTTTTTGTTAAATGTATAAAATTAAGTATTGATCAAATGTTTTGATAATTGACATTTTAAAGAGTTATAGAAAGGAAGTTAATATACTCTGATGAGGGCTTTATTATTTTGTTTTTTTACCAAACTGATTCACTCCTTAATTTATTAAATTTTATTAAAAGCATCCCATTATTGGGAAAAAAAATAATAGAAATAAAGAATTTGTAATATGTATGATGAAACGCTGATCACTTACCCAAATGTCCACCAAATGTCAAAACACATGACGTTTAACCAGTAAAAACTTGCCAAAAAGAAGAAATACATGCAGAAAGCTGAAACAGAAAGATAAAATTCGATAAAATTCGTATATTATATTATCATTCTCTCAATCAATCGTTAAAATAGTTTATAAAAATCTTCAAAATAAAAAACAAATGTGATTTATTTCGACATTATTGATGCGATCATTAACGATGTAAAATAACACATTTTATATTGTTATAATGTTAATATATATATTATTAATATATTATGTAAATATATAAATATTTATGTGTCCGAAAAGAAACTTGATTGACAATTGTTATTTCAAAAAATAAAAATATAGATAAAAACAAATAAATAATACAATACCAAAAATGCAACACGAAGTTTGCTTAATGTCTGTCGATGTCTGCACTATCACAAGAAAGAGATAAGAAAAAAAAAGTGTACTAACATAAGAACGTAAACTATAGCCATGCAAATTATTTAATTCTGGTATTATAGAATAAATAATAAATGTTAATACATAACACGGTAACGATATTATTATTCCAATAATAAAAAAAATATTAAGCTTGTGATCCTTCGCTAATATGGGTTCATTTATCTCGGTATTATCATACTCACAGCACTGTATCATATCGTATTTACCATGTTCATAAATACTGAGACAATATTGATCATGATTAACTATTGGTTCGTTTTCTATATAGATCGAACCATTGTGCAAAATAAGAAAAGATTCGTCCACGTAACATTTTTTAGTATTCTTACAAGGAATATCAAAAATAAAATGAAAATTATTATGGTCTACATGTAAATCCGTTAAATTTAAGCTATTGGCATCGTAAACGGGCGGAAATTCGGCAGTCTCGTTGGTTAATAGACACTTTTTATCCAAGAAAGTATAATTCCATTTGCAACATATAGATAACAAAGGTAAAGGATCTAAGCTCGTATTTGTCGATAGATTTTTCTTTAAATTTGACGATTGATTTTTTAACGTTCGAGGAGACGATGACAAATTCGACGAGTGTGATATTCCGATTGTCAAAAAAAAAATATAACAGCACGCGATGACGCTGCTTGTTTTGTAAATTTGAAGACGACCCATCATTCACGAACGTGTTTACTCGTCGACTGATCTGTTTTAGCACTTATAGTACACTAGATAGATTCGAGTTTTACTTTAATCTCCGACGACTATTTAACCGCAAATGCGTCATAATTATGAATCGCGGGGTATAACACGCATTTAATTTTTTCTTAGTTTGATGTTACGCGTTTGAAAATACGTTATTAATATTTAAAAAAAAAAACAAAATAATAAAAATATGTTACAAAGATATATTGGATCGTTCCGTTCCGTTACGTTACGTTAATTTATTATCTTACGTATACAATGAAACTGGATGAAAGATACGAGAAAATATTCGACAACATATTCAATTAAACTTATTCAACAACAAATTTAAATGCTTCGAGTTAATTTTAAATCGTTCGAAGTTATAATCATATATTTCTTTTTTTTTTTTTCATCTACTCAGAAACATCTCAAATCTTATCGTAATTCAATAACTCATAAGTATCAAGTTTTTACGTAAAACTAGTTAATACAATAAACTCTTTATGTGATATATCGAATTTCGCAATATTATATTTGTATTATTTGTCTGATAAAATGAAATGGTATAATTTAACCTACTTATCGTGCTATTGTAATTAGTATTCTAACTATTTTAATACTCATTTATAACTTGAAATGCAAGTTTGATTATCTAAAAATATTCGAACTTAAATCAAAATATTTCTAGTATCTATTTTTAGATCTTGTAACCCATAATAATATCAATATCTAACGTTTCTTCGGAAACATTTTAACGCAATCCTGCAGTTAGAAATCTTTTTCTAATCTAATCTTTTTAATATGAATTTGATATCGTTAAACGTATACAACATTACGTATCTTAAACGTAAAGCACCTTTTTAATGTCTATCTATCGGTTTTTTTTTTTTTTTAAACGTATGATCTATCTGTAATAATTTATCTCTGGATAAAGATTTAAGTGAGATAAATATCATTTTTTTTTTCTTTTCATTTTTAGATGAGTAAAGGAATGGCATTGATAATGAATTTACCAAGAAAAACGCAGCACTTATTCGAGATCCGTTGATCGGATACAATTTGTATCGTAGATAAAATTGCGTATGATACTGTCAACGATGCGATGTATGCACGTAGAATGAATCCATGTAAATTCCTTAATTCCTTGATGATCGTGTAAACCAACCACGTTATTATGAAGAACGGTATAGATATGATCATACCCAACGACATAAGGAACCCAAAAAATATTGACTCTGTATCGAGATCAGTTATTTCTTTTTTGCAAAAGTAAACGAGATATTCGTTCGGAATAAATTTCGTTACAGCAAGACAATACTGTCTTGGATTCAATATTTTCTTGCCCGTATCTACAAAAGGCAAATAGAACGAACCATTTCGTAAAAGGAAGAATCGTTCTTCCGGATAATGAAAAGGATTTAACGGATACTTTTGATCTTCTTTACAAGGATTCCAATACAAGAAACGAAAATTCTTGTCATTTGTGGTAACGTTCATTGGCAATAAATCCATCGTGTAAACTCGTGGTAAAGGCACCGTCCCATTTTCTATCTTTTCGCACTTATTCTTCGAAATAAGGTAATAACCAGGTGGACAACAAAACGAAATACAATTTTTTCCTTGAACGCAATATTTGTTATAATCTTCTTCCGTATTTTTCCTTGGAATTAATTCTTCATTGTACGTTGTATTTTCTTAAAATACAAGAGACATGAGATTTTAATTATCAATAATGGAGATTAATAATCACAATGATGTCCCGTTCATCTCATCGATATTATAGATAATATACTAATTATAAATTACATATATACACACTTCTATTTATTTGGTCGATTTTTTTGGAAAATTTTTTTTTTATCAGTTTCTTGTTAAATAAATTGTCAGTATTTATAATAACGGTAAGATTTCGTTAGGATTACGTATTGACACAGATTATATATCGATGCAAACCGAATAAATAGCAGCCTATATATATATATATTTATATATCTATACACACTATATATTTATCTATACACACGAATAGATTTGAGAATGCATTTTAATCACCCATTAAATTAGATATATTAAAGTTAGTTCCTTCTTTCAGATTTTTATTCTTAAATGTGGTATTTCCGTTGATAGCGTTATACGCGATAAGATTAACATTAGTAATTGAAATCACATTATTCACAGAATCCGATGTTGTATAAAAGTACGCGTAAGATATTACTCTCGTACTTTTTTGAAATAAAATTATCGTCAAAAATATTACGAACTTATTATTGACGAGTGCCATATTTTATTATTATTATTATTATTATTATTATTATTATTATAACTCTAAAAAGAAACGCGTTTAAAGCAATTTGAGAGGTGTTGTCAACGAAAAAACGAGAACAATACTAATCAGAAGAACAATTCTGTCGACCACCACCCTTGTCGTATCGCCGATAACATCCGTTGGGAATTCCGCTTACGATTCCTTCGCTATACTCATAAATAAGAAGAAAAATAAGGTCACGAACGTTGACTATAACGTGTAAAACTTCTTCCAAAGTAATTGAAAATAAAACTCATTGGGACTATTAACAATTAATGAAAAAGAATCATATTGGAAGACATTACAAGTTTATTTTATATACCTAATTGATAACATCTCAAAAGAATTATACGTGTCCGATAATTTCAAGATTGTGTTGAATGTGGAAGAGAGTATGACGAGGTCAACAATGCGTCGGCTATATTCAAATCTATCAATTAATTAAATTTTTGGTACGGATTGATTGAAATTTTGATTCTGTCGTAATATCGATTAAGAAAATTATGACAACAAAAAAATGAATAAGATGTTTAAAACGTTTGTGTGAAATTAATGAGATAAATATAATCTATAGATAAAAAAAATAAATAGGATATATCGAAGTAGGAAAACTAGCATTTAACATATTTATAGTTTTTGTTAAAAATTATCAAAACTATTTACTATCTCTATTACATAAAACAATCCACGGACTATTGTAATTTCAAATGAGAAATAACTACGATATCAAATGCTTTTTTGGTCACATTAACGATATCATTGATAGATTCGTCGTAATCATACTAGCACATGTCTCTATCGTTAATTTTACAATAATGGTAAGATTAATCGTAAGAGAATGATAACAATTTTACAATATGTTCGAAAAAAAAGTAATACGTATTATTTACATCAACGCGATGATATTTCATTCGAAATTTGTGCAATTATTTATAAGATTTTTTATCATTTCATCCGATCCTAATTATATTCTGACTATAAAATATAATAGAAGCACAAATTGACGTATTAATCGATCTTCGTATAGATAAAATTTAGTCCTTCAAAGAATTGGATTAAACGTTTTTAAGAATAGTATGATTATTTTGTTATTATGTGTGTGTAACGAGCACGACGTGTTCGTCGCAAACATGAGTAATTGTTTCCGAGTATTTACCACTAAACATTAGTAAGTATTGATAATTAGAGTCTAATAATTAAAGAAAACATATTTATATATAACAGTGTAACATGTATAATATTGTTAAATAGCAATGTTACGATAAACGTTTAAAAATGTTTACCTGCGGTTAGACATATTTCAGGCGGCAAATACTTGAGTTGTAAATTGATGAGAAAACAATAGGATATCGTGAGACAAGCAACATAACACATTAGAGTTTTTCCATAAATATTTCGAAGTTCTGGTATGATGGCATAAACTATAAAAGTTATGATCAGAAAAGGTATGGACACTATCGTCATGATCGGATAGATCCTTTGTCTTGTAGGTAACACTGATTGTTCTTCTGGTTGAAAACAAATTAAAACGGTTATCTTCTTCAACGATTCGTGCCAATCTATACAAAAATTCCATTGCGGATAAATAATTGATCCAACATGAAGGGTACCATTGGCTTCGAAAATAAACTTATCTTCTTCGAAGTTTTCCGGTTCTAATTTATAACTTTTATTTGGACAGAAATTATTTTGCAAAAGAATATAATGATCGGCAATATTCTTTATATGTTGTATTTCAGATGTAAATTGTTCTTTATCTGCTTTTATATCGGGAAGAACCGTACGATTTTGTATCTTCTTACATCTGGCGATTTCACCGTCGCTTAAAACCTCCCCATCTCGACAGCATTTTCTCATGCAAGGTCGTAACTCACAGACACATCCACGTATGGAATTATTTTGGATCCAATAGAGATTGGTAGGATATAATGTACCATCGTGAAAAATAGAACCATTCTTGTATCTTTGAATGTTGTCCTTTTCTAAGGGAACCGTTAATGAATAATGACAAGGTAAATCTTCGGGACGCGTTGGTACTGTTTGAATAACAAAAATATATACTAAAATTAAAATTTTTATCCACGATCCCATTAGAACGAGAGAGTTGTGAAGAAAAAAAAAAAAGAAAAAAAGGAAGAAAATGAAATATAAAAAAAACGAAAACAAAAAACAGGGGAAAAAAAGGTGAGCACAAATTTTTTTCGGAATGCGAAAATAAAACAAAGAGATACCCTTAATAATATTAATAATAATAATAATAATAATAATAATAAAAAGAAGCGCGTCTCGAAGGATCACCTTCTAACTGTCCCTGTGTTTTGTTATATCCTATTTATTATATCCTAATTTTTATTCTGATCTAGTATTTCACCGGTGCACGTAGCCGACCCACACTCGACGCGGACGACTCGTTGCTAACTGCGGACGACAGCTGTCTCTCCACATTCGCACTCATTTTTACTTCCACCTCACCTCTTGGACTAACTTCTTGCTATATCATACAGGTTTTTCGATTATTCCTCGAGGAATAATTATGTGTTCTCTTTACGTTTATTCTAAACTTTACTATATTATTTAAAACGTTTTATTTAAAGAGAAATGTGTTTCTATGATTTGATAGAAAACTTATTACTTTTTTCAATTTAGTCGAAATTTTATTAAATATATAACTCTTCTTTTAAATTTGACTATTATCGTACAATTTAAATTTATTTAAAACTTTAATCTAATATTTCTATCTCATAATAATTGATCGTTAATTCATCTTTTTTAAAAATCCTGATCACTTTTGTCTCGTTCCAAAACGATTCAATTTTTTTCCACGTGTTTATACTTCTCCTCTTGTTTTATAAATAAAACTTAAATTATTCAATCTAATATATTTATATATATATATATATATAAATCTGATAAAACGATATATATTTTAAATATAATAAACATATCTTACATTTTTTCCGCGAATTATTTCAAATATTTATCTTAAACAGGATAAAAAATGGCGGGAATTTATCGATATCTACTCGCTTCATTTATCTATGATATTTTTAGATACTATACATATACGTATATATATATATATATTATTTTTATTTCTTAAAAAATAAATATAAAATAAATGAAGTTATTGTAAAAAGGTATAATCATTTATAATATCTCTTTTAAATTATCTTTTTAAATAAGTTTTATATCTCGAATGTAATCGAAAATGAAACATTGCGATTAGTTATATTTGCGCCATCTGATGAGAAATATCATAAGCTGTTACATCACACGATGAAAGTTGTATAAACAGTAATGCTATCCCCTTATGACAGTTGTCGTCCGAGGGGCCACAGGGGAAAGAAGAATAGTACGTTTTTCTCCATTTATCCCCACTTTTAACGCTTTTTTTGACAAAGTCGTAAGATCTCTATATTTATAGTGGGCATACTAATATTTTACAGTCAACCATTGATAAAACAACATTTAACAACTACGACAATGCCTTTATTTATCTATCCAATTTTTTTTTAAACGTGTTCCTCTTTTTTCATTGATGAATCGAGTTAGTAGTTGTGATCCTAACACAATAAAAAAAATATGTGTGATATAGAATTACGTCAAGTAAGAGTGGAAAAGAGGCCGGGCTTTCTAACCAATGAGACACGCAGAAGATTTTTGTAAACGGATACCAATTGGTCACAAACGAACAGTACATTCTTATATAGGCGAAAACAATATATTAGAAGCATTTATTCGCGAAAGTTTGCATTTATAACATCATCACGCTGTCTCACTTCTGTTTCAATATATAAAAAGTAAGTTTTATCGTTATAATTTATCCAAATTCAAACATAATAGACACGTTTAACTATTCGATCTGAACTTGACAAAGTCTAACAATTAAGTAATATATTATGTTCCGTATGTAATATCAATTGCCACAATTAAACAATACCAATAATATAAAAATCATAACAATTACATATATTAACATAAGGTTTATACATACACATATTTATATATACGTAACTATAGTAAAAAAGATATAATATGAACTTACACATAGTATAAATTATTAAGTTATGATCGATGTAATAAAGTAATTGTTATTGACAAATAATGTATGCTCATTTTAAATAGAAACAAATAAATCTTTTTTTATTTAATGTACTATTTTTCAAGTTCCTTCATTATTTTTTATAATAATATTTTTTTTTTTTTTTTTTAATAGTTTTTAGTAGAACAATTCCAAATATACAATAGTATCTATATTCATGCGACATGTGGTAATACATATACATATATATCGTTAAATAATCAAAGTAAATAAAGTTATACAACTTATGTATAATTTGTTAACAAAAAATTTCTTTCATTTTCGATACGAGAACATTGCGCTGCATATTTGCAACTTATATTTTTACGTTATTTTTATATTACTTGTACATTTCAATTAATATAATTTTATGGTACATAAACGTTCTTATCGATCATTTTCGTTGCAATTTTTAATATTAAAAAATATATCTACAAAAAATTTACGTGTGCATAAAATTAAACATTTATAGATTTTTTTGATATACCTATTTTTGTTCTTTTATGTAATATAATAATATTGAATAATATTTAAATATTTGATTTTTATTCTTTCGATATGTTTAATATAATTCTTATGAATGCGTTTCAACATACATGCCCCACATATATACTTTTTAAACAAATAAAGAGAGGTATACGTTTATATAATTATGTAGACGTGGACACTTTGAATTATGTACATGTAATATATGTTACGATTTATTAAATTAGATAGAAAAGATTTTCCTTTGGAAAATATTATAATAATTTATCTTCAATTTCCGTAAAAAGCTGATTTCACCGATTACGTAAAAGAGTGAGGTTTTTAATGTAAACACACGCACACGCACATACCACATATGTATATTCAACATGTGACGAAGTCAATCACCGCTTATCTTTAGTAATATGTACATACAAAGTATAAAAAGTCCCTAATAAGATTGTTCTTATCATTTAATATTATTTTTATCGATCACAAAATTTTTGATTAATATCTCTATAATATATAAATTAAAAAAATAAATATATATCTATATGTTTAAGTTGAGTGTGTCGTGTGCGTAAGTGTGTAATACGATATGTCGAGGATTATTCGCCAGTTTACACGTAAATATATAATTATTTTATATTTTTCATCCTTTTTTTTTTTGTAATTCAAATTAAAATATTCCTTATATATATAAAAATCCAATATAATAATATAAATTTATAATATATATTGTCACATCGTTAATTTTGTTCTTTTTTGTAATTCATATACATTTGTTTCTTTTTTTCTTTTGGTTTTAAAAATATTTTAATTATTAATACGAAATTTTTTTATTTCCACACGTCATGTCATTCTTACGAAATATTACTCTAAATTTTCATATTATTTTTCGTTTGATATGCGTATTATGTGCAATGATCTATCGACATTTCATAATATAGACACACAAACATATTTTGTAATAAACGGTATAATCAATGGTTGTAGTTAAGTTGAGAAGGTCACGATACTTGTGTGTGATAAGAATAAATGTACATTTTGTTAATATGTATATTACATGTATAATTGCTTATAACAAAAATATTTATTTAAACAAAATTATGATTAAATAATATAACAATTATATAATATTAATATATTGTATATACATATATAATACATTTATTCGTATGTTCATATAATACATTTTTTTAATATCGTTATTACATTAATTTAAAAAAATAGTGACACAAATGGCAAATGTAGAAGAAGTCAAAACTATTTGGAGAATTGCGGATGCAATAACTTTTGATGTTGATTCTACTGTTATTAAAGATGAAGGCATAGATGAACTTGCTAAATTTTGTGGGAAAGGCAAACAAGTTACAGAATTGTAAATATATTTTATATTATTCTTTTATCAATCTATTGTCTACGCAAAACAAAGGACATATATTAAAACTTAATTATGTTTAACAAATAAATTTTATATTATAATGCATTATTTTAGAACGAAGCAAGCGATGCAAGGAAATATGACATTTCAACAATCTCTTTCAGTAAGATTGGGTATTATAAGACCTAGTTTATCACAAATTAAAGAATTTATACAAGTACATCCTCCACAGCTTACTCCAGGAATAAAGTAATATGCTTTTTTGAAATATTATTATATATAACTGTTAGACATTTTTTATAATAAATCTAATTGAGACATATAAATATTGCAGAAATTTGATAAAAACATTGCATTTACACAAAAAGGAAGTATTTCTTGTTTCTGGTGGATTTCATTGTTTAATACGTTCAGTTGCGGAACAACTTGATATACCGACTGAAAATGTTTTTGCTAATAGACTTAAATTTTACTTTACGGGTTAGTATTTCTTCTTCTTTTTTTTTTTTTTTTTTTTTTGAAGGAAATAATAATTTAAAATTCAAAGTATCGAAGATAATAAAACTAAACACACTAATAAAATTTAGGAGATTATGCAGGATTTGATGAAAATGAACCAACATCGAAAAGTGGTGGAAAAACAGAAGTTATTCGTTTTCTGAAAGAAGAAAAAGGGNTTAATACGTTCAGTTGCGGAACAACTTGATATACCGACTGAAAATGTTTTTGCTAATAGACTTAAATTTTACTTTACGGGTTAGTATTTCTTCTTTTTTTTTTTTTTTTATAAAAGATAATAATTAAAAGAAAGAATTAAAAATAAAAGTGAAGAATGTTTTATATTTAGGAGATTATGCAGGATTTGATGAAAATGAACCAACATCGAAAAGTGGTGGAAAAACAGAAGTTATTCGTTTTCTGAAAGAAGAAAAAGGGTTTAAAACAATTGTTCATGTTGGAGATGGGGCAACGGATTTAGAAGCTTCTCCTCCAGCAGATGCATTTATAGGTATGCATACTTATTGTAAATATAATAAAAAATGTTATATACAGAGTTATTCGGTTCAGAAATAATCATAATATTTATAACTATTTTATGTACACTGTGATGTTTATATATTTATAGGATGTAACAGAACATGTGGGGTCCACCCACTTCGAGTGCTTATTGTACATCTAAAAATAATAAAAAGAGTTCCTATAAACACATGCTCTATCTTTCTTCGTTTATGAGATATAATGTATTTTGTAAACAGAGTAATCTTCGTCTCTAAACCATTTTAAGTACTAAGTACTAAGGTTCAGAACAAGCTTTTCAACATTCTGAAACCATTCAGATTAATCGGATTTATAACAAAATACTTAGAAGCTTGTATTAAAATGCGATATGGTCATTTTAAGTATCTTCTATAAAGATTATTAGATAACACGAAATCAAAACAAAATTCGTATATCTCATGAATGAAGACAGATAGAGCATATGTTCGTATGAATTTTTTTCATTATTTTTAGATGTACAACGATCATCTCCCGAAGTGGATTCCACATGTTCTATTACATCCTATATATATATATGAAATTTTTACTTTAATTTATAGGTTTTGGAGGAAATGTGATTAGAGAAACTGTTAAATTAAATTCAAAATGGTTTGTTACAAACTTTGATGAACTTATAAATAATTTGTAATTTTAGATAGGATAACAATAATTTGTACAAATGTAACGCAATTAAATTATTTTTATATGAGTTATAGACGAAATATTGATTAATCCAATTATTTATAATATTAAGTAAAAATATCGTAATACAGTTTTTATTTTACATTATATTGTTTTAAAATTTCTCAAAATTTTATTTTATATATATTTAAGTATATTTCTGTTATTTATATTTAAAGCTAGACATCGACTTTATTCTGAACATTACACACGAAAAGAAGTAATATATTTGTACTTTATACTAAGAAAATAACATTATAAAATTTGTAATAAATTTTCCGCTTTTTTATTCGATATCCATTGCTGTATTTTATTTTTTAATTCTGTATTAGGTTTTATCATATCCATAGTAAGAGGAGAACGATTGAATGGATCTGTCTGATCACTCAGTAAGTGCCTAGAACAAAAGTATAAAATTATTATATCCATATATATTATTGTCAAAACTATTATAAATATCATTTATTAAAAATCAACCTGGCAATGGTTCGTCGATCAATAGTTATTTTTGACGAAGGCAAAATAACTGGATCGATCATAAGGGTTGACATAATAGGATCGAGAAATTCTTCTGGAGCTTCTGTTAGAATTTCATCTTCTTTTCTTTTTATAGTAGCAGCTTTTTCCACATTTTTGGCAAATTGATTTAATTCTCCTAGGATATCAAAGCCTCCTATTCGAACTACAATGAAAAATTATATTATAAATGATCAAAGTTAAACTATTTTAGAAATAAATAACTTATGAAAAATAGAAAAAAAGAAATAATATCTTACGAAGCACTTGATCTGCTGATTTAAAAAGTTTCGGGCTATAAGAACGACCGTCTTGAGATACGGCCAATGTAAATGACTTGTTTTCACTCAAATTGACATAGATTTTACATATATCTAACACCAAATTCGCTGGTTCAAATCCATATTCATCTTGATCATCGACCTTTGACAAAAAAAAATAATTAATATTACATAATATTATAATAATAAATCTTTATATTCTACATAAATTTTAAGACCTTAAAATAAATAAAGTACCTTAAGCTTGTTTTTATCAGGCCCAACTAATTGCAATAGTAAATAATTAAGCATCGAAGCTATCCGATCTACCATTGTTGGATGACAAAAAATAGATTTTATTTCAGACGTTAACATTTTTATCGTCTGTATAGTTTTTCTGCCTAAGATATTATCAAATTGTGCAATCGTGCCTACGTGATGAAGGAAATTTCTTTGTTGAATACGTTCGTTTGGAGGTAATTTATCCCATTCTCCATTATCCCTTAAAAATTATGTAAATAGTATTATTTGGTAATAATTATATTAATATCTGTATAAAATATAGTTAAATCTTTTCATAGTAAATATTCCACATTAACCAACCTTGCTTGAATCATTTTCCTTAACTGTGCCATATTAGAAAGAGCTTCGTCTAACAAAAAAACAGCATCATTCATCAAAAGATTGATAAATCGTAGAAACAAAGGTGGACGCACAGCTTCCATATTGGCTTCAGCATCTTTAGCTAAAGCACTATAATTATATAGAAAAAAAAAAAGGATTTTAGTAATTAATAATATTAAGTTTCAGATATACAAATATATTACATCTTATCTTTAATTTAACTTACATAAATTTCTTACGGTGTCCAGGTAGTTCCCACAAATAATGCATAATAGTATACATAGGTCGACGATAATTAAACTTTTGTTCAAATTGTACACTTTGCCCAGTCATTTCAATACTAACGAATACTTGAAGTAATTGAGCAACTATCTGTATTAAACAATAAGGGGATACCATTACTGTGAAATCGAATTTATTAATTTATACCTTATAAAGATTAATTACTGACTTGATGAACATGTTTGTGCGTTTTGAATAATTGTTGCCTATGGAATGCTCTCAGAGGAAGATCCTCGTCGGAAGGAGGTAAAAGTGCTCCTAATCCTTCGGCTAATCGTGCACGTAGATGAGGATTATAAAGACGATGCTCATCCATTAATAATATTAGCTATGACAATAAATTATTTCATTTCAACTTATAATTAAAAAGTATAAAATGTTATTATTAATAACTTACTTCTGTCATTATTGGATTTAAAAAGGTTTCTCCTTGTTCTTCGAAAGTATCTGTGCTGAATTCTCGTAAAACACATAAGAATCCAACTGTATGTTCCACAATAAATTCAGGAATGCATCTGTTATAATATATAATAATTAGAAAATATTATATTATATTAGGATATGTATAAAAACGGTAACAAAATTATACGAACATATAAATATATATTATACATTATACCTTAAAGTAATTGGAACTTTCTCTGACAAAGGGAAATTGAGGTGTCTATGCAGTTTTGGTATATAATCATCGTGACTATCTTCTCCGTGTAATTCGTATACATTATCTAAATTTACTTGTATTATCCAATGTGCTGTAGTCGCATAGAATTTGGCTAGATTATTCAACATTTTAGGAGGACATAGACTGGCTTTTAAAGTCAAGTATCTATAATATAAATTTTCAATTTTATGATGGGAACTTTTTTATACGAACTAAAAAAATTAATTTCTTATTATTAAAATTTACTTTGTCATCTCTACTTCCATTTGTTGAGCAATCATTCTATTAAAACTTCGATTAATAGGAGCATCACGCGAATCTTGAAACCTTTGTTGAACAAGAGATAAATCTTGTTGCGCTCTGCAATTTTAATAATACAAAATATTAACAATTTGTTTTTATAAGAAATCAAAGTATTATCACTTACCTTTGAAGTTTTTCTATAACAATTCTATATCCAAGATCCAAAGCACGATGTGTTAAAAAGAAACACTCCGTTGTAAAAGAAAATAACTTTGATACTGGCCTTACTTGACCTTCTGGTGTTGGTATCAAACAAGTTTCTTGGGATAATCCTTTTATATGTAAACCACGATTACGACTTTCATCTTCATCTGCAGGCTATAATTTGTTTTTATTTTAAAAACTATTTATTAAACTAGAACTGTGTATTTAGTATACAAACCTCAGCTGCACAATATGTTGGATCGATTTTAGGAAACTTCATCTCCTTAGCTTGAACGCAAAACGGTTGACAGAGTTGCAATAACATACCTCCAAAATTCAACATAAATCCATCTGATGCGTTTAATGATGGACCAAAATTAATCTCATTATGAGAATTCCAAAGCTTTCCTCTACTTGCATTCGCATGAAGGCAATCTCCTATCCATTGTAAAGTCATATGACGAATTTCTGGAGACAATTTCAACAACGAATGGAAAATGTGTTCTACAGAATCAGTTAACGCGTCCAAAGCTACCCATATGTTAGATCTAACTGGATCAGAAGGCTAAAAACAGATAAATTTAAAAATAAGAAAAATACAATAAACATTTAATCATGATAATAAGATAAAAATAATTTACCTCAAATGACTTAGAGAAAAAATCAGTTCGTGGATTTACTGCTTTTGATAAACAATTCAAACAGAAAAATGCACCGAACAATGTTTTTTCATAATCTTTACCTTGATTAGACTTTGGTTTATTATATTCTAAAAGTAATTTAGCTAAAGATTCATGATTGCAGAACATATTAAGAATAGTGAACCAATGTTCACGAAATCCTACAAGAGTGCTTTGAGCAGCTTCTTGGTGAATAATATTAAGGATAGGAGTAAAAGATATTTTAATAACTTCCTCAAATGTATCTTCATTTGATGAGCATATTTCTGATACTAGGCCTTTAAAAAATTCAGATAAATCAGCTGAATCTTCCATAAACAAGCTGACGAATTGGTAATAAACCTAAATAATAAAGTATAGAAATAATATAGTTTTTATTTATCAGTCTAGAATATAGAATAACAAATTTAATAAGTTATATAAAGAAAAAGTATATATATATATATAAGTACATACGTCTTGATCATCGAATAAATTTGGCTCTTGTAATGCTATACCAACATGTCTCAATACAATAAGTTTTAAATTATCAATATAATCGAATAATTCTTTATTATCCTCATAATTTTTCAAACGACGAAAACTTTCGTAAAGATAAAATATAACTTGGGTCTCAACAACATGACTATCGAAACTATTAGAATGTTCATTTTGGATTAGATTAATCTTTGGACTAGGCATCACTATTCTTTCAAAAATAGCATCTTCTATAGAATCAGCAGCTACTGATACCAAATCTTTATGTATTTTTATTATTTCATTCGAATTTAATATCAAACCAAATACATCTGCCATAAGTTTGGCTTTCCTTAATTTGACTTGATACTCATCAGATACTTCATTAGTTAATAATTCTTTATCCTTGTCATGATTCTCTTCGATACATTGTTTCTCATTTTTACCATTGCTTGCTTCACTAGCTTGTATTGAATACAACACAGCATCATCAATGGTAGAAAATAATCCAGCAAAAGGATTATAATTTACATGATCACTCATGATTACAACAATATAATTCTATACAAGTAACAAACTTAATCATTTCGTAATCAAACGTTATTGATAGATTGTCATACTGTTATTCGGATGATTATTAAAATACATGATAAAATATGTTCAAGTAACACGATCACACACGGTTTACAAAAAATTCTAGAAAAATGTTAATAATCCAATTTGACGTTGACGTATGTTCGTTCTTTCCGATAAAACCACCATGACTCTCCTAATTTGTTACTGACCTTAAACTTTCAACGTAAATAATTCATGTAGTAACTTTACATTCACTAGATGTCGTAGAGTGTCGGTAAAATGATTTTTATATAAATATATATATATAGATACTTCGCATATAACTATACTACAGAGGACATATTGACAACTTCTGTGGTTTTATAACGATAGAACTGTCATCTGATGGTGAAATAGAAAACTTTGTATCAGGAAACGTTGCATTGAAGAATCAAGAAGATATGCAACATTGCATATCAAAATTGCATTCTCAAAATTTCGTCTAAGAAATGAATTTATTATGCGACTATAGTTGAAAATATACGATAATGATGCAGACTTTTCCTTTTTTTTTTATTTAGATTCTCTCATTAAGATATAAATAATAATTATATTTAATATTAAAAAATTTACATATTATACTTGAATAATCTCAACATTTGTTATATATTTTGTAATATAAATTATTTATTTACATTCATGGGAACATAAGAATTCATATAAATATATACAACTACATACACACACGTGACACATACACGCATTTCTTATTAAAAAGATACTGTATTAGAGTAGCGTTATATTTATAATTGTTAGATTATCTTTGGATTTTAAGGGATCAATTTTTTAACAATGTATGATTAAAATTTAAAAGAAAGAAAATAGGGGAAAAAAATTATATGTTATACAAGTACATTAGATTATCATAAATCCATGAAACTTTGATATAGTATTAAATCACACTAATAAATATAATTGTTTACTTTTTTTTTCCTACTGATTAACCCTTTGACCATGAAATGCTCTAAGTTGATACACTTTACATGAGTTGCGATCGCTGAAGGCGTAATATTATACTTTTTATCAGCAAATCGAAATGAAACATTCTCATTTACAATGTATATTGTTGTTTCACAAATATTCAAGTATTAAAACGCCATAACTTGCATGTTCGGATATATAAGATAGAAAATATCTTTGAATACACATACGCGTTCAAAGAAATTATTCACATTGCAGACATACTAATGTTTGAATGCAAACCGAGTATTGAATTATTCTTGCATTTTGAACTCATTAAGCAGTCTGAAAATTACAAGTGGCCACTAGTCATTGGATTTACTGGCTTATTTGGTGGGAAGAAGCTCTAGAAAAGGTATGACATCTTTCATAGAAGAACACCAGAGAGTGGACAATCAGACATCAACCCTAATACTAGAGGAAATGAGCACTTTTCTGGACGAAGAGTCCTAGACACAACCTGAGATAGAATCAGGAACCCGTAGTAATTCAGTTCTTAATTAGCCTTTACGGAAGTCATCTTAAGCCGAGTCTTATTAGAGAGTAATTTGTTTTGTGCCTTATATGAGGAGTCTTCATGAGATCATGCCCTAATCGGGATCATTTTAATCTTAGATGTGGAACGTACCTCATCAGAGGAGTTATTGGAAATCGTGATCTAATAGGGCACTAAACTTTAAGTGTTATGCGTGCCTCAGCATATGTTAAAGTGTTTCCCTTACGTTTGAATTTGATCTAGTTTTCTTAATCGTCTCACATCGATAGCCTTCGCTGAACGCATATATTCGTCCATAGCAATCAAAGAGTTAATAACGTACTACGTTGTTTATTATGCGTATCATAAAACACTATACCATCCGGTGACATTACGTTGGTATCACGTGAAAATTATTGGACAAATGCCGCCTTAAGATAAAAGAATTTTGAACATAAGTTCGACCGTCAAATTGATAATATGCTGTTTCTCTCAAATATCACATAGACATTAATTTTAAATTTCAGTTGTGAAATATAAAATTGAGAAAACAATTAAAATTTATATACAATAATTATTATTGTATAATACGTGGAGTTAAAAAGTATGTATCATCATAATAATGATGATTCGATAATTAAAAGAAATGTTTCATTTCTAATGGTTTCGATAAACGCTAAAACCAGAAAATTGCCACCGCCTTTCCATATTTGCTCCAATTCCAAATAATTCTTGTTTGAAAACTTGTGGAAATCTTTGCATTAAAACTTCTACTTCATTTGGTTTGATTCCTGGTTCTAATTTTTGTAAATATGACCATAGATAATCCACACTTGCACCAAATGGATGAATATGCAAAAAGGTAGCTATCAAACCTACGTTCATTATAAGAGTATACATTTAATTTTACAGTAATATCGTATAATATAAATGAAAAGAGAGGGAATAATTTTTTACCTATAAGTTTGGCATCTTTTTGTGTAACTTGTACAAAATTAGATGCTAAAATTAATTGTTTAGGTGTTCGAGGTTCTTCACTAATATCATCATCTTTATCAAGAGTTATTATTTCACTCTCTCGAGGTTCTTCTCTTTTGGTGGCATTAAGTTTGACAGTCAAATCTTTTATTTTTTGATCATCTTGTGCTTGTTGCTTTCTAAACTGTAATAGTTGTTCCTGCATACCTTTTAATGTTTGTTGCAACATTTTCATTTGTTTATCTTTTGCATCAATATCTGACTTTGTTTCTGACTTCAATAAATCAACCTGAAAAAATAAATATTTTCATAATATTAAAATGAGCAAAAATGTTGTATACATATGCTTAGAGTTATCTAGTTATAAATAAATACAATTTTACAATTTTTATACCTCATTTTTATATGCTTCCAGCTGACATCTTAAACTATCATTTTCTTCTTTTAAAGATTGCATTTTTTCACTATCATCATTATTATCAGATTGAATACGTGTTTTTTTCCTCTGTGGTTCTTCTTCGCAATCAGAGACATCCATTTCACCTTCCCCTTCCATAAGAGTTTCTTCTAATTGAACTGCTTTAATTTCCTATTATGTCAAAATTATTAAATTGGTAGAAGTTAAAATAAATTAATATTTACACAGAATCATGCATAATATGCTGTTTTTTGGATCAGCACGGGTTGTCATTTTACAAAATAATGACTTTTTTCTAATATGCATTGTTATAATTGACATACAATGCTTGGAACATATAAAAATATAAAGCTACATTTTCTGTAATTCAAAGCTTGCATGATAGTATATTCAATCGATAGAAAATATTAAATGAGTGGGGAGTTTTCTTTTGTTCATTTTGAGAGATTGATATATGTTTGAAGTACAGAAATAAAATATGTATGTATAAGAAATAATATTTTTGAGAGAAAACTCATTTTTAATAACATGAATTCTTCATGAATCCATGCCGGTCATTTAATGATCTATTTCCTGTTACTAAGATCATTAGATCTTGATTACCTGTTATTTCCAATGGGTATTTGCCCTACTTACGTAGCTCAAATTATGCATTACCTTTCTCATTAGCGTTTTTTTCCAACAAAAGTTTAAAATTGTTGCGTGCAGAAAGCATGTGTCTGACCATTTTATGAAGCATTTTCCTTTTTTTTTTTTTTTTATACTTACCTGCATATTCGAAAAATAGTTTTGCAAAATGAGCGTGCTTGGCTTATGATAGGAATCATGCAATTGCACAAATAAGCAATATGTAAAATAATAAATTCTTAATCAAGGTTGCTGTCAATTATTCATAAAAGAAAAATATTGGACACTCTGCTGGTGTGGGAATGCACATACATACCGAAGATTGTTTCTTCCACATTTCGATGTTCTTCCGTTGAGCCTTAGTGAAATGATCCCACACCTTCTTGTGGCTAGCCGCAGTAAAGACACGTTCGATCTGACTGACTGTTGATGACATGGATGTCGCATGTTGCATACAAAAACACAACAAATCTTCTGTTGTACACCTTTTTTCAAACTCTACATTTGTTTTTGGACTATAAATATACTCTCCCTTTCTTCCTCTCTCTCTCTCTCACTCTGTCATTCTCACTTTCTCTTATTTTATATATATACTTGCTTAAATTCTGCAGGTATGTGACCAAATCTGACAAAAGTACTTTTCTAGAATTTTTAAATATTTTAACTATACCTCTAATTCAGCACAATTTATATGTACTTATAGGTATTCTTGATGATAGTCCTTTCAAATTCATATATATCATGCTAAGCTTCAGTCAGTATAGTTTGTAGATGTAAACGACTAATCTTAATAAACACATTTATATTTAATTATATTATTTCTTAATTCCTTTCACACCTTGTACCTCTGCTGCCAATATCTATTTCAAAGTTGATTGGACAAACAGTGCTTATATTCAACAAGAAAATATGCATTATTTGTCATATAATTTATGCCTAATGACTTACAATCTGCGGAGGTTTCCAATGTACAAGACAATTTTAAAATGTATTTGTTTTATCTTAACAAAAAAATAAAAGAAAAAATATATATATTGTTTGAGTATTTATAACATATGCATAGTTATTTACTGTTTATTTTAATTTAATATAAATATATATATAATATTTAAAAAATTTTAAGTAAAGGACATTATAAAAAATAGCAATTTAAAATTGTCCTTACTATGAGAATATAGCCCATCACCCTTAATTCTTAGCATTGGCAAGCATGCAACTTCTCAGTACACTATGTTTCTATTAGATGAACATTATGATGAACTGTGCACATTGGTTATAATTATCAGAGTCTGAATCGAAAGACAGCATTCGTCACCCACCTTATGCACTCCTATTTTCTTTGTCCTCCCTATCAAGTCGTCCCTGAATGTGCATTGACCATAGTAGAAATGATTGTTACTTAATGATGTAATCAAACTTGAATATGTTTTAAAACAAGATTATTATAGAATAATAATTGATTATTTGCGCCTCTTCTAATTTCGATAATATTACCTTGAAATATTTTATACATTTTAAATTATTTTTTGATTTTAAGATATGTATATTTACAATATATATGTTACCATTAAAACATGAAAGCCATTAATTCATAAAATAACCGACTAAACCATAAAATAACTACACTGACCTATCAAAATATGAGATTAAGATTTGATCCGTTTTTAAGTTAGCTTTCGTTTCTACAACAATGCTCATAATTATCTGTTCCTACCTCTTCTTGTACTTTAAAAGCAAATACTCTGTTCTATCAACCTTTACTTTATCACGTTAACTAGACACCTAACGTTATTTCATTTAATATCTAGTTACATTATAAAGAAATTAGTTCAAATATATAACATAATTCTTTTTATATGCTTTCCCTAAAATCCCTAATTATTTCATATAAATACCAAGTTATCTCATAAATTAACTGAATTATACACTTTAACGGTAACATATGTATTTGATTAACTGGAAAAATATGAGACATACCTTTGCTTATACCTGGATAATATACTAAACAAATTTGCTATTTACCACATTATAATGTGTAATATTTGCTTTAATGATAAAAAAAAAGAAGGAAATATATGCTTTCATTATATATCGACCAAATCGTTGTTATAATGATTTGGAATTTGTTGGTAAGATCCAAATTGGATGAGGATAGGAACTCGTTTAGATTTATCACAACAATAAACTTACCAGATAAAGCGACACATGTACGCAGTATACTTCTGCATACAAAGTTAAATGTACAATAGTAGAGACCCACATGACAAAATAAGAAGAAATTATACACGTACACTGTATGAGCAATCCTTGCATTCTGCCTTTCATGACTTCCTTTGCTTTTTGCAGTTCTTCTTCATATGCAGCTTTTTCCGTGAGTAATCGCCGAACGTGAGAATTTGTTGATTGTATCATTGAGTAAAAGGTATTGGCATTGCGTTTTGTACAATCTCCACGCTCGAGCCATGTTACAACAACCTGTAAATAAATAATGAAAAATATAGGATCACACCAATATTTTTATATATGCTTATTTTGTTAGTAATTTTGGGATATAGGACTAAATAATAAAAATATAAAGACTTACTTGTACAGCTTTCATAAAAGTGTCATCCTGTTTGATTTTCTCACATATGTTTGAAGCTTCATGATCTGTATAATGGACAACAGGCGGTGGACTTGATGGTGGACGCTGACGTTCCTTTTCTACTCTCTCTCGATGACGCTGTTCTCGTTGTAATTGCCGTTGCCTGCACTCCCATTCGTATTGATCATCTCTTGCCTATTACACATATTGCACATGTATTATACAACATACAAATATGAAATGAAAATAAATGTAAAATAAAATAATATTATTAACGTACTTGTGCAAAATCTACATGAAGTCTTCCAGTATTAGCTGAATCTCCATTAGAACCTATTCTTACTCTGTAACCAGATAGATAAATAGCAGCGTCGACACTAGCTTCCAAAACAAAACGTATATGACAAAAATTCTTTTTAGATAAACGTAAAGTAGTTATTTCACCACATCGTTCAAATATTTCTTGAATAATTGTCTCTGTCATGTTTTCTGGCAAACCTATGAATATATTAAACTTTAAGAATATATTTAGTGATACATTAAAGAATCAAAAATTTATATCAATAAAAGTTAAAATAATAAGATATAAGATATGTACCTCCAACAAAAATAGTTCTACATCCTGGAGGTCTTTCTCTTGTAGTTGGCGGTGGTGCATTTGGATTTGGCGGAAGCAATGTACAACTTTTGCAATGTATAATGTCCTTAGTACCTTGCGGTGGAGCAGATGGTGGTGGCAATGCGCCAGTCATTATTTGAGCAGCTGTATCTGTCATGATTTGTTCAGGTCCTAATATTGGAGTACCTATCATACCACTATCATGTGGCATTATTCCCATACTCATTGGACCATAACCATGAGCATGACCCATATGTGGACCTAATGTCATTTCACCCATCATTGGACCCATTGGTCCCATTGGCCCCATTCCCATCATAGGATATCCAACACCCATTCCCCAAACTCCTGTTGCCGATTCCATTTGTGGTCCTAAACTAGGTGTGCTGCTTGATGTATTAGATTGCATATCTGCATTATTTGAACTGCTATGACTACTATTGTTACTCGTTGAATTAATATTATTGCTTCTATCTTCTACTCTTCTATCCTCTCTTCGATCTCTTTCATTTCTTTCTTCCCTTCTATCTCGATCTCTTTCCCTTCGTTCATTACGATCACCTCTTGATCTAAACCGAAACACACACACATTAATATTTAAATATATATTTCTTCAAAACAACTTTGAAACGACACGCAACTAACAAAAATAATAAATACCTTCTACTGTTATCTCGATTTTCCCTACCATCGCGACTGTCTCGTTCGCGTCTGTTGTCATTCTTATCATTTCGTCTGTCATTGTTATCTTCTGAACTTTCACGTACAACAGGGGGTTGATTTTTGTTTGTACTGAATTCTAATGGCGAGTCGTTCATTCCAGGAAGAGGTATAGGTGGTGGCAAAGGAGGAAATCCTTGACCAGTAAGTTCCATGAAACTTTGAGGTCCTGTGATTGGTCCTAATGGTCCCATGGGACCCATACCTTATTATAAGAAAAATCAATATTTCTGATTAAAAATACTTTTTCGTGATATTTATTAATATAATAATTATATCATATGCAATAAATAGAATGTGAAGGTGTATAATTATTATAACGAAGAGGTTTACCCATTGGCGACATAGCTGCGGTTGGTACTCCAGGGAAATTATAAGCCATTTTTCCTGATGCGAATTGTGAATATTATAAATAGTTTAAAATATGTCGTAATAAGTATACAATGTACGGCACAATAAAATATTACAGAAATATTTCGATCCCTTGGAACATCATACTCCCGACAAATTCAATATGGCAGAGTATCGATGAACGTTGACAAGATAACCTCTTCTCCATCGTCGTTTTCAAACGAATTTAAGATTTTCTAATTAATCTCTTAGGCATAATGAAAAAAAACAAGTTCACTCGTATTATCGGTCAAAGTGTTATTTTAATTCCTTATAAGAAAAAACATGTTATAAGGTATTATTAGATATCTTTTTAAACATCTAAATCTCATCTAATATTTCAACTCTTTCAATTCCACCATTTTTAATGAACTAAATAAATATCTTCCATATTTAGCGAAATAAAATTAAATCATATATATATATATATATACACGTATATTTTAAATTATTAACTATTTAAATATGTTTCTTTTTTAGGTATCACGAATGGATGAAGTCACCAGAATTGCAATATCTCACTGCATCGGAACCACTAACTTTGGCGGAAGAATATGAAATGCAAAAAGATTGGCTATTGGATGAGAAGAGTAAATTAAATATTATTTTAATAATCAAACAAAATATATAGAAGATATTTATTGTTATTTAATATAAAAAAAATTATTTTAAATATTCTTTTTTTTCAAATCCTCAAAAATTACGTAATTTCATAGATAATAGCAAACAAATGTATACGTAATATAGCAAATTCATCCGCCATTAATTTGAGAAACTCAAACGACAAATTATTATAACATTACGAAATACGTATTGAAACAATTATTTAAATATATGTATATTAAATTTGTATATATTTTCAGAATGTACCTTCATCATTTTAGACAAAACGATTTTCCATTCGACAGGGGATGAAATCGGTATGTTGCAACCTCTAAAACTTATAAAATAAATAATATTTAAAAATTATACATATTAACGATATAATCAGTATACTATTATTAAATAATTTTTGTTTAATTATTACGGTATATATAGCTGCCATGATCGGTGATACTAATTTATTTTTTAACGACATGGAATGTAAACATACAGCGGAAGCTGAAATCATGATAGCAGAAAAAGAAAGCAGAAGTAAAAGAAGAGGGTGGGAAGCCATATTACTTATGCTCCGTTATGGTTTGTATTAATAATTATTATATATAATATTTAATTCGTTAAAAAGAAAGAAAAAGATAAAAAATGTATCTGTAAGATTCGATTTTCATTTACATGAAACTTCTATAGAATGAAAGTCTTATCATAGTAAACCAAGGGTTAGCCCTTAATTACACATGCATTATGTATGTATATTTATGTAATATTGTTTTTTAATTTGTGTATTAAGTTTTTACAAAATATTATATGTGTAGGTATCGATACATTAAATGTACAAAAATATCGAGTGAAAATAATGATTGATAATGAAAGAAGTATAAATATGTTCCGAAAGTTAAATTTTCATGAGGTAATTTATATTTAAATAGAATTCTAAAAAAAATATTTATTGTAAATATCACATAACACTAGCAATATTTTTATAATATCTATTCTATATATTGATTAGGTCGGAAGAAGCGAAATATTTCAAGAAGTTACTATGGAAAATAATATTAATGATGAATGGAAAGATTGGTTGTATTCAGAAACAATAAATTCTGTTACGGACGAATGTTATAATACAGAATAATATAAATTATAATTACGATTACACAGTTATTGTTAATAATAATTTAA